>NC_133369.1:36789990-37089990 GCF_049309525.1 Garra rufa
ATAAAGAAAGTAATAACTTGGCTCCTTTTTTTATTTTTACACTTAATTATGATGGACACATTCTGAATTATGTTAATGTTTATTTGACTTGATAATTTTTGTGGAAGCTCATGCCACATATTTCTTTTCTGTATTTTGTCTATGAACTTTCTATCTATCTATCAAACATACAGAAAGTAATGTTGTGAAATATTACCGCTCAAAAGTTTGGGATCAGTGAAGTTTTTATTGGTTTTTAAAGACATTTCTTCTGGTCATCAAGGCTGCATTTATTTGATCAAAAATACAGAAATAGCTGTAATATTGTGAAATATTATTTCAATTTAAAATAACTGTTTTCTATGTGAATATATTTTAAAATCTAATTTATTCCTGTGATACAAAGCTACATTTTCAGCATCATTACTTTAGTCTTCAATGTCACATGATCCTTCAGAAATCATTCTAATATACTGATTTATTATCAATGTTGAAAACAGTTGTGCTGCTTAATATAATTTTTGGAACCTGTGATACTTTTATCAGGATTCTTTGATCAATAAAAGGTTAAAAAGAACAGCATATTTTTAGTAAATTTTTATCCTTTCTTTTTTGAAAACTTTTATTCACCAAGGATGTGTTAAATTAATAAAAAGTGATCGTAATGATTTACATTGTTAGAAAATGTTTATATTTTAAATAAATGCTGTTCTTTTTAACTTGATATTCATCAAAGAATCCTAAAAAAGGTTCCAAAAAATATTTGGCAGCGCAACTGTTTCCAACATTGATAATTCTAATAATAAATCAGCATATTAAAATGATTTCTGAAGGATCATGTGACACTGAAGACTTGAGTAATGGCTGATGAAAATTCAGCTTTGCATCAAAGGAATAAATTATATTTTAAAGTATATTAAAATAAAAAACATTATTTTATATTGTAATAATATTTTGCAATATTAATGTATTTTATTTTGTATTTTTGATTAAATAAATGCAGCCTTGATGAGCATAAGAGGCTTCTTTAAAAAACATTACAAGTCTTACTGATCCTAAACTTTTTAGCAGTAGTATATACATGGTTGTTTCAGCACTGTCATCACAGGAATATATATATATATATATATATATATATATTAGGGATGCACCGATCCGTATCGGCCGATGCTCGTTTTGTCAGTAAAGCCGGTTCTGTAACGGCTGTAATGCCATCAGGTGCGTGATTTCACGTTGAGCCGTATACTACACACAGCCGTTGTTCACTGACGAGCTGCGCACTTTCACACTGATAATGAACATTGATTTGCGCAGCTCGTCGGTAAACAACGGCTGTGTGTAGTATATACGGCTCAACGTGAAATCACGCACCTGATGGCATTTACCGCTGATTACAGAACCGGCTTTACTGACAAAACGCGCAAGCATGATCGGCCGATTCAGATCGGTGCATCCCTAATATATATATTCCTGTGATGACAGTGCTGAAATGATCAATTTATTGTTTCGTTGTTGAAATATAATATTAATTTCTTTTAAAAATAATTTAAAAAGAAACCACGGAAAAAAAGCTGAACCATTTAAATTTTACAAACAGTTTCTCACCGTATGTTTTACTTGGTACAAAATCAGTAAATTTGTTATATTATTTTTCTGTAAATACAGTGATCTTGCATTTTACTCAGAGGACAAACAGACAGAGGGTAGGATGGTTGTGTGTATCCCGTAATCCCTCTTTATTAGAGCAGGAGAAGCTGCAGCAGAGGTGCCAGCTGTTGCGCTCTCATCAGCGGGTATCTCGGCCTGGCTTGGCAGGGTGGCATGGCGACAGTCTCCGCACTCCGGTGTTATCACAGGCCATATCTGAAGGCAGGAGGACATTGGCGGTCTCCAAGGCTCCTATCGCCCACCACATTATCTCCACTGGAGTGAGGGTAGATGGGCTGCCACATAAACCATCTCGTCTCTCTCTATCTGACTGTCTGTTTGTCTCATTCTCTTCCTCTTGTTCTCGCTCCATCTTTAGCTCATTAGTATTAAGGAAATGAAAGATCCCTAAATCTGGCAGCAGCTGTAGTGAAAAAAATGAGGCCCACTCAGCCACCAATCTCTTATTTAGCACTTTAATGTGCTCGTACAGTAAAGTGGAGAAAATGTCAAGCTTTAGATTCTATGTTCTTCATTAGCTTCTTGACAGCGATGTATCTTTTTTACACACTTTTTAGAACTATTTTCAGAACTTAAAATAAAAATGATTAAAATAAAAACAACACTTTTATGCTTCTTTTTGCCTACTAAATACTCTCCCTTAAGTATGTGAGGTACTTGTTTCCCTAATATACACTACTGTTCAAATTTTTTTTGAAAGAAGTCTCCATAGCTGCATTTATTTGGTTAAAATTAAGTACAAACAAGAGACTGTTTTAATGAGTGATTTAGCAGTAAAGACTTTTATATTGAAAGAGACAAAAACAGAGTTGTAAACAAGGAAGTTATTTTTTACTGTAAACAACAGCTTGTCAGACACAGCCAACAAATGCACTGAGCAGCGCTGTCATCACAATTTACCCATAGCAGATGAAAGGGTAATACAACAAAGATACTGCTTTCTTCAACGGACATAAAACTAATGTTTTATTGTGAATATGAGATTGAGCTGAAGAATTAATGTTGTGTCAGATGCAGGCAGTGGCGGCTCCTGACAAATATCTCTGGGGGGGCAACTGTTCCGATTTTGGCAAAGATAACCGCTTTAATGGGTAAAATTATGATAAAATTCAGATAGCCAACTTTACAGCATTACATTGCATTGTTTGATTTGGTTTCCCTGTTCCTAGATGGCAACATCAGGCATGAATTGTACAAACTGTACAGTATTTTGAATAGCTATATTACATTTATCGCAATGGTCTCAAATACACTGAAACACTTCCACCATGGCCATCAAGAGACACATTGTCATCAACTAGTTTGCCCTCTAAGAGTAAAAAAAAAAAAAAAAGCCATACTGCTTTACAATTAAAGACTTTTTATTTCTCATATTAAAACTGTAATTAATCAAATCTTTCCAGAACATATTCAGTATAAATTTGGCTGCCAATATGCAATCAATACAACTATTTAAAATTCAACATTTGGAGAATACAACATATAACATACAAGGCCATAACCAGGGTTTGAAAATTAGTGAGGTGTTAAGAATTGTGCTATAATAACACCCACAAATGCACTACATATAGCCTAAACTTCAAAATAGACAGACATGTAGATGATTGTGAAAGATTTTTTATTCAGTATAATGTTTTACATGGAAAGTTCGTTTTTTTTAGCTGAGGGAATTTTTATTTTATAACAAGTTATAAAAATAACGTTAGAATAATGACACTGACATAAAACTAACGTTCAACTTTCCACTTTATAAACGTCCCAAAGTGTCACACTAAATTGGACAAACGAGTCAAAAAACACGTATAATAGGTGGATCTGGCAACAAACGGAGGCCACTGCACCCGCGCTCTCACTCAACGCGTTCTCAAGCCCCTTTCACTGCGCTAGCTTCTCGCAGCAAACACTCATGTGATATGAGGTGGTTTAAACGGCTAAATAATCATTCGAAGAGCTTGACATTTTATTTTTGAATATAAAAAATGACCGAGGTCCGGACCTCGGTGACCTCATAGCTGGCTACGGCCGTGATAACATAAACAATTCACCATTTAATAACACACATCACTTGTATTGAAATTTTGCTCGCTTCTCTTTTAAGCAGGCAAAGTGATCAATTACCCTCTCATTAAAATCAGGCATGTTCCTGGCAAGTTCCCTCTCCATTGAAAGCATGGCCGATGCATTCAGACGTCTCGCTACGCGTGCGTGCTGTACATCTTCGAGCACGCATCAGTGCGTATTACGAAATCACGTTGGGGCGAGCCCTCCCGGTGCCCATTGAAATGCATTGTAGGGTTCAAAATTTGAAAAAAAAAATCTCACAATATAACTCTATGAGACCGGCTGGGGCGATTTTCAATCTGACTGAGATCGCCCCAAGGGGGCGGGGTTTTAGGTTGGAAAGTGACATTCAGGCTGTTGATTGTACCGTAATATGCAGACGGACTAGCAAAATAAGAGTCTTTTTCTCCTCTCTTTTTTCGTGTGGCTCAAGGAGGGCGATGCACTATCGCCCACCATGGGCCAGCCGCCCCTGGATGCAGGTAATCACACTCACTCCATCTCACTCTCAATACTGTACTCCACATTATACAGTGAGCTTTTACACTGTAATACAATAAGTGACTTTTCGAATTAGTAAAGGAGGCTTGGGCTCAGTTGTTAAACTTGAGATTTTCTGCACAGAAGATTGTCTTTAAAGACACTGCATTGTTGTTCTTATGTATTTACACACTTGTGCCATTAAACAGTTTTATGCAATATCACACTCGTAGCCATGCGATCAATGATGGGAATAACAGTGTTATAAATAAACAGCATTATTAACAGCATTAATTTTTTCAGTAACGAGTAATCAAATTAATTACTGTTTCCCCCGTTGCAACGCTATTACCGTTACTAACAATAAAATGCAACCTTACTATAATTTTCGCATTGCGTTCTTCTTCTGAAGTAAATTCTGGCCTGTTCCTCTCAGCGCATCTTCTCCCAGAATCGAAAAGTAGCCAAGATGAACATGATGAATGTTCAGATTTGTTTACAGAGGTGATGTGGGAGTTTACATATCTGCACGTCTCACGTGGATGTTTAAAATTTACTTTAAAATTGACATCCAAGCTTTTTATACATATATTTCTCATGTCTGTGAGGCAGGTATTCACAGAGATTCAGGTTGTTTTAATTATGTGTCTGTGACAGCAGAGAGCGCACCCTGTTTATTTTATTTATTTTACAAAAAAACACACTGTTGTTATAATGACTATACACAAATAAAAATAGACCCTTTGCAGTTTCAAAATGACAGAGTATTGTACTGTCTTGTTTCTCTGCGAATACCTGCCTCACAGACCTGAGAAATATATGTATAAAGAGCTTGAAATGTCTACTTTTAAATGAAGTGAAATTAAATTTAAATTGATATTAAATTAAAGTAAATTTCAAATCCGCGGGTTGAAGCGACCTCAATAACGTGATACACATTGTCCCACAGCAACATTAAAATAGCCTAGATTAGTGTACAATTTTTTTTTAATTTACCATATTAACTATTGGGGGCATCCAAGTTATTTTACATATTTTAACATTTTTTTTAAAAGTAACTGTAACGTGGGGTTTTGTTTTGGGGTTCTGTGTCATGTTCATGTTTTCATGTCCTTTATTTTGTATTTGTTTCTTGCTGTTGTGTCTTGCTTCCCTAGCCCTCATGTTTTCCTGTCATTGGTCCCTTAGTTCCATGTGTCATGTTTTGATTGGTTGTCATTGGTTGCTATGTCAGGTTCCTTGTTTCTCATTGGTTGTTTGTGTCATGTGACCTGTATTGTCTAGTATAAATAGCCCTTGTGTTTGAATGGTTCCCTGTCGCGTATTGAAGTTGTAATCTGCTGTTTGGTGAGTGTTTGTCTATTTCAAGTCTGTTTCAAGCCAAGTCTGTTCAATCCAAGTCAAGTCAAGTCTGTTTATGTCAAGTTAAGTCAAGTCAAGTCTGTTTGTTTCAAGTCAAGTCACGTCACTGTTTGGATTATCGTTTGGATTATCGTTTGGATTATCGTTTGTATGTTTGCACTTTGGATTTAATAAAACTGCACTTGGGTTCGTCACATCTCGCCGTCTCAGTGGACATTTGTTACAGAATACGCGACCGCCAATCATGAACCCAGCAGTATCTCGTCTCCTCTGCCTTCGTCAAGGCGACCGGGCCATAGAGGAGTATGTTGAGGAATTTTGTGGACTGAGTCACCTTGTTGGTTTTAATGACGTGGCTTTGAAAGACATTTTTCGGGTGGGTTTAAACAATCCCATTCGTTCTTGGCTACCTGGAGGAAAGATTCATTGGTCACTGGAGAAATATATTGATCATGCTCTGCTTTTAAGTGGATCCTTGGTTACTGTGGGGATTGCGGATGAGGGACCCCGTGATCCTCCAGTAGTCACCATACCACAACCTGCTCACGTCATGTCTTCTGCTCCAGGGCCTGTTCACGTCATGTCTGCTGCTTCAAAGCCTGCTCACGTCATGTCTACTGCTCCAGGGCCTGTTCACGTCATGTCTGCTGCATCAAGGCCTGCTCACGTCATGTCTGCTGCTCCAGGGCCTGTTCACGTCATGTGTGCTGCATCAAGGCCTGCTCACGTCATGTCTACTGCTCCAGGGCCTGTTCACGTCATGTCTGCTGCATCAAGGCCTGCTCACGTCATGTCTGCTGCTCCAGGGCCTGTTCACGTCATGTCTGCTGCTTCAGGGCCTGCTCACGTCATGTCTGCTGCTTCAAGGCCTGCTCACGTCATGTCTGCTGCTTCAGGGCCTGCTCACGTCATGTCTGCTGCTTCAGGGCCTGCTCACGTCATGTCTGCTGCATCAGGGCCTGCTCACGTCATGTCTGCTGCTTCAGGGCCTGCTCACGTCATGTCTGCTGCTTCAGGGCCTGCTCACGTCATGTCTGCTGCATCAGGGCCTGCTCACGTCATGTCTGCTGCTTCAGGGCCTGCTCACGTCATGTCTGCTGCTTCAGGGCCTGCTCACGTCATGTCTGCTGCTTCAGGGCCTGCTCACGTCATGTCTGCTGCTTCAAGGCCTGCTCACGTCATGTCTGCTGCTTCAGGGCCTGCTCACGTCATGTCTGCCGCTTCAGGGCCTGCTCACGCCATGCCTGCCGCTCCAGGGCCTGCTCATGCCATGCCTGCCGCCATCCCAGAGCCTGATCACAAGATGGCCGCCCTTCCAGAGTCTGCACCCGTCATGGCTGCCATCCCAGAGCCTGTTCACAAGATGGCCGCCATCCCAGAGTCTGCACCCGTCATGGCCGCCGTCCCAGGGCCTGTTCACAAGATGGCTGCCACGCCAGAGTCTGCACCCAAGATGGCTGCCATCCCTAAGCCTGTTCACAAGATGGCCGCCCTTCCAGAGCCTTCAACCATCATGGCTGCCATCCCAGAGCCTGTTCACAAAATGGCCGCCATCCCAGAGCCTGTTCACAAGATGGCTGCCATGCCAGAGTCTGCACCCAAGATGGTTGCCATCCCTAAGCCTGTTGTCAAGATGGCCGCCATGCCAGAGTCCCCGGCCAAGATGGCCGCCATCCCAAAGCCTATTCGCAAGATGGCTGCTGCTCCAGAGTCTACACCTGTCATGGCTGCCCTTCCAGAGTCAGCTCACAAGATGGCCGCCACGCCAGAGTCCCCGGCCAAGATGGCCGCCACGCCAGAGTCCTCGTCTGACCTGCCAAAGCCTCACCAAGCAATGGTGACTATGCCAAAGTTTAAACTGCCAGAGCCACGCCATGTCTCATCTAATCTGTCAGAGCCACGCCATGTTATGACTGCGAGTGTGATGGCAATCACCATTTTGAGTGTGTGGGTGGTACACTATACTCCGGAGGCCTCGTCTGTCCATGAGTCTGACCACGATTCTGCTCCAGAGGCCTCATCTCCATCTCTTACCGAGGCGGCGTCCATAGCGGGATTTCCTGCTCTGCCTGCTCCGCCAAGGCTTCACGCTCTGTCTGCTCCGCCAAGGCTTCCTGCTCTGCCTGCACCGCCAAGGCTTCCTGCTCTGCCCGCTCCGCCAAGGCCTCCTGCTCTGCCTGCTCCGCCAAGGCTTCCTGCTCTGCCTGCTCCGCCAAGGCTTCCTGCTCTGCCTGCTCCGCCAAGGCTTCCTGCTCTGCCTGCTCCGCCAAGGCTTCCTGCTCTGCCTGCTTCGCCAAGGCTTCCTGCTCTGCCTGCTCCGCCAAGGCTTCCACTGCTCCATAGCCCAGGTCCTCCAGAGCTCAACTGTCTGCCATTGCTTCACGGTCCAGGCCCACCTCTACTTCTTGTTCCAGGTCTACCATTACTCCATGCCCCAGGACCTCCATTGATCCACAGTCTGCCACTGCTCCATGGTCTGCCACTACTCCATACCCCAGGCCCTTCACTGTTTCCCAGTCTGCCACTGTTTCGTGGCCCAGGTCCTCCAGTGTTACACCGTCTGCCATTGCTCCACGGCCCAGGACCTCCATTGATTCACCGTCTGCCATTGCTCCACGGCCCAGGACCTCCATTGATTCACCGTCTGCCACTGCTCCACGGCCCAGGTCCTCCAGTGTTTCACGGTCTGCCACTGCTCCACGGCCCAGGTCCTCCAGTTTCCCACTGTCTGCCACTGCTCCACGGCCCAGGTCCTCCAGTGTTTCACGGTCTGCCACTGCTCCACGGCCCAGGTCCTCCAGTTTCCCACTGTCTGCCACTGCTTCACGGCCCAGGTCCTCCAGTGTTCCACTGTCTGTCACTGCTCCACGGCCCAGGACCTCCATTCTCCCATTGTGTAGACCTGCCCTTGCCCCAGGATCCAGGCCTACCACCTTTCCATGCTCCATGCCATGATCCCAGTCCTGTTCCCCTGCATGGGCCTGGCCCTCCATCTCTCCCCCATATACTGTCTCGGCTCCACCACCCTCCTGGACTTTTTGGGTTTTTGTTTTGTTTTGGGTGGTGTGTTTTGGGCGTCTGGAGCCGCCCTTAGAGGGGGGGGGTATGTAACGTGGGGTTTTGTTTTGGGGTTTGTGTCATGTTCATGTTTTCATGTCCTTTATTTTGTATTTGTTTCTTGCTGTTGTGTCTTGTTTCCCTAGCCCTCATGTTTTCCTGTCATTGGCCCCTTAGTTCCATGTGTCATGTTTTGATTGGTTGTCATTGGTTGCTATGTCAGGTTCCTTGTTTCTCATTGGTTGTTTGTGTCATGTGACCTGTATTGTCTAGTATAAATAGCCCTTGTGTTTGAATGGTTCCCTGTCGCGTATTGAAGTTGTAATCTGCTGTTTGGAGAGTGTTTGTCTATTTCAAGTCTGTTTCAAGCCAAGTCTGTTCAAGCCAAGTCAAGTCTGTTTATGTCAAGTCTGTTTGTTTCAAGTCAAGTCACGTCACTGTTTGGATTATCGTTTGGATTATCGTTTGGATTATCGTTTGTATGTTTGCACTTTGGATTTAATAAAACTGTACTTGGGTTCGTCACATCTCGCCGTCTCAGTGGACATTTGTTACAGTAACACAATAGTTACTTTCCCTGGTAATTAGTTACTTTTATAATGATGCATCTCAGTTACTAACTAAGTTACTACTTGTGAGAAGTATATAGTGAGACTATAACTAATTACTTTTTTAAAGTAACATGTCCAACACTGCATGCAAAATGGCTGTATATCGCAGTGGTTTTCAAACCCTGGGTCACGACACTCGGATGGGTCACGAGACTTAAAAAATGGGACAATTTCTGGGGCAATTGTATAGCCTATATGTATGTAACAATGTTCAAGAATCGAGGAGGAAGAAAGTGGGAACTGGCAAACTTAACTTAACTAAATAAACATAAACAACAAAACGAAAGTAAGTGGCAGCCGCCTCACGCAGAATCCAATGTGTATTTGTGTTTACGCTCTGTGTTGAACATTGTAGACATTCACAGTTTCTGAAACACAATGGCCAATCAATGGCATTTCAGTTAGTCAGAATCTACTCACCAAATTGTTGTTCAGTCCTGAGTTCTGGAAACTCGGGGATCCTGACATTATAACCGAGTATAGATGCAATGTAAATAAGAGATTCATTGTGCTGTGTAACGAGATTCGTGGATTATAGCAAAAATTTTTTGAGATTGCGATAAACTGAAATAAGTGACAGCTTTTAGTGATTAGTTTTGCGAGTTTTCTTGATATATAGTCCATTCCGAATTTTAATACAAGATGTTTTTGATGCTGCTCAGAGGACCAATGTGGCGTACTTGATGCAAGTTTGTAGCCTAGGTTTCCCCATGCTGCCTTGCGCGCAGCACGATTTTATTCACGCTGCTCGGCAGCCTGGAAACCATGGACCAAATTTTCACCTCAGATAGGGAACCAATCACAGAACGGGGAGGGAGCAACAAGATGATGACGCCTTCTATGTGACTCACCGAAGCAGTTTGTTTATAAATATGGATCAAGCATGGCAGCGGACGCGAAGTTATCTTTCGATGCAGCCTTAGATAGTTACACATAAGGCCGTTTCTCAATACCAAGTACACAAAGTTCGGACTTGGAAGCTTGACTTGGGAGTACGAACTCCCGAGGACGTGAGGATGAAAGTCCTGCAATTCTGCAAATGGAACAGCAGTGTACTTGATAACGTCAGTCAGCTCGCCTTTTCTACTCCGGTTATCTTCACTGCTTCACTGTATGTATTTACAATAAGACAAAATATGATATCAACCATCTCTGCCTCTTTTTGTTTTGATTTAAACATATTAATAGCTGCAAAAACGCAGTGCAGGGAATGTACAACATTACAGTGAAATGAAATAATTTATATCAAACAGCATTGCATCTTAATATTAATAGCGACAAAAATGTGGTTCATGCAACGCGTTACGAAACAATAATTACAATAAAAGGAAGTGATATCAAACACCACTGCCTCTTTGTTTTCTTCAAAATATAAACCACAACTCTCTTTTCATACTCATTTGAAAAATAATAAAACATATTAATATGTGATTTAAGCTATATGTGCACTGTGTATAATACATCTTTACTCTATGTATAATAAAATGAAACATGACAAGCACAACTCTGCCTTTTTTGTCAAATGTCAGTTTTAATTAACAATATTAGCCATTATAAAAGTATAAGTATAAAGTATAAGAGACTTATGTAATCGGAAATAAAGACGAAAGCAGACAGTTCGGTCAAATACATGCTAAAAAGCGTTGAATTACGATTGATAAATAATTTATGAAGCATAACTTTGTCCTCAGTCAAAACTCTTTGTCTTCTTCCTTGTCGAATTTCTGTCGCTCTATGTACATCGTCCGGTATAATTGAAACGATTGGCTATGAGCTGCGCACAGGCGCATTTGATAGACATTTGTAGCGCCCAATAAACGGCTCTGGGCATTCGTAAACCACGCCTCAAATACGAGAAAATGAACATGGTTCCCAGACCAGGAATCATGACGAGGTCATGACGTGGATTGCCGTTAGCCAGGCTAGCAAGTTTGAGGAGTGTCCACATATATCTGCATATAAATGGTGGGTTCTCTCGAAATCTCTTTCTTTCTCTCTGACTTGAACAAAACTCACTGAACCGAACAAAACATATTTTGCTGGTTATTGCTGCTGAAGATGATTAATCATCGTCATGTTTTGGGCTGTACTAATCGGTCGGGCCAGGAAAAAAACATTTAGAGTACTACAGACTGCCAAAAGTTATAACAAATCGAGGAGAAGAGTGCAAAAAACTGTCTGAGGAACAAAAGACATTTGTGGTTGGCCAAACTGAATCAGGATTTGCAGGGCAAGAATCTTGACAAGATTCATGTTTGTTCTTATCATTTCCAGTCAGGTAGGTGAAATAGGCTAATATCTTAATTAACACTGCTCGTACGTATCTTTACCACCTATTAGCTTTAGCTTTATCTCTATATCGGCAGGCTCTGATTACCTATGGCACTGGAAAAGATCCTTTTTGAAGTATTTATGAACAAATAAATAACTTTTCTGGGGTTTTAAGAGTTGTTTTGAAGCTTGAAAGGGTTTAGTCCCAATGCATTGTAACTCCATGGAAAAGAACGGGCAATAAATTGTTTCCTTTTGCGCTCCAATCAAGCCATACAGGACATGAGGGTGAGTAAATCCTTCAAAATATCTTTAATTACTCTTTGAAAACGTCTCTATTTATTAGCCAATTAGCACGTTAACAGATTGGCATACTTGATTACCATGCATACAGAAAGAGTGTCACACTTTGCTGTTTTGGCCCATGTACAAACCAGGACTGTCCATTCATATGAGTGGAGACAGCGGTTTGTCATTTGCAAGTATACGGTGTTGACAGAATATCAGGCCGCTTTCAATTATCAGCCAAGCTCTTCAGTGACCGGCGCCAAGTCCAGACATACAGAGACACTGCTGGACCGGGCTTGTCTGACATAACACAGCTGTGCGTCTGAAAAGCTGACAGCTGTGTGTGAGCGTGTGTGTGTGTGTGTGTGTGTGTGTGTGTGTGTGTGTGTGTGTGTGTGTGTTCCTTGAACCGCAGTTCTTTATATGTCACATCATCCATTAGCACTGGCAGAAGACTATGTGTGTGTGTGTGTGTGTGTGTGTGTGTGTGTGTGAGTGAGTGAGTGAGTGAGTGAGTGAGTGTGTGTACGATATTTATAAAATAACAGATTTTATGTGACGGTAAATGTTTCCGGTTAAATGATCCGACCAAATAAGGCAATAATAATCTGTGCTGTGGCTGTGAATGTCTCATTTATGACTATAAAAACATGTGCGGTGTACTGCAGGGACCAGTCGAGCGGGAGCGGGATAATTGGCTAAACTGATGCCTGCATTTTGCCAGTTTTCAATGGACCCAAGAGGGGTCATAGATTCCTCTGGGCCTCCACCCAGCAACCGCATTTGGATCACCAGTGCAGCTGTGGCATATTAGCAAGGTGCCATCAATGCTAATTTATGCTGATTCAACTAAAAGCTCCTATGCCACAGCACCGTGTGCTTCAGAAGCCCCCCAAAATACATAATCCTGATGATTAAACCTCACATATGCATTCTCCGTGCAAGACTAGCAAACGGTTTCTTTAACCCCTTCTTTATTAGAGTAGTAGCTGTTCGTGGACTTGCACGGTAGTCACGCTCTCGTGCAGTCGAGCGTGCAGCCGTCAGCACAACAATCTGACTTATTTATTTATTTCACAGTGCAGATATTTATTAATTTGTTTTCATTTGCACTCTGGTTAGATTAAGTCTAATACAGCCCCCTCAGTAAGGCACTGCTCTATTTGGCCCGTGTAAATCTCATCAGCTATTCAGGCCCATCCCTAATATGCTTAGACAGCTGAGAAACATGTATTATTCATAACTCTGGAATTTTTTCATATAACCATGGTGCCGCTCCCCAGGATGAGGTAGCGTTGTGGCAATATCAGAGGTTCATCCATATTCTGGAAATAATGAGATGGCTTGTATAGTTTATGAAATGTAATCCATCATGATTACAAAAACATCAAATCTTCTGCATTACTTGTATTATTCAATAGATTTGAGGGTATTTGCTTGTTATGTGAAATTAAGATTATAGTTTGCTCAGGAAAATGACATCTTTTAGCTGCCCTGTCTATTTTGCTATTGTTTGAATTCCATATTGTATTCATATTGTATATTGAATGGTGGTGCTGCAACTCTTACAGGCATGGGAGATATTATATTTGCTTCTAATAATAGTAATAATAATTTGTTATAATAATTATTTTGAATAGCATCATTAAAAATAAATACATTTAAAAGTATATCATTATTATATATTGATGTTTTAAATATTATATTTTAAATATCAACATGTACAAAAATAAATAAATTAACAAAAAATGTAAATATAAATATATTATATAATTATTTTGCATGCATTTTATTTATCCATACCTAAATATATATGTTCACACAGCAACACTTACAGCCAGAGGTTACAATATTTTTGCTTCCAATAATAATAAAATAGTAATATATTATAATAATAGCAAATAGTAAAATATAAATGTATAATATAATTATTTTGCATTCATTTTGTTTATATATAAATATATGTTCCCACAGCAACAATTACAACCACTGGATATAATATTTTTTGCTTCTAATCATATATTTATTATTATTATTATTATTATTATTATTATTATTATTATTATTAATAATAATAATAATAATAATAATAATAATATGAATCATTATTAGACAAATTAGTAGTAGTTTTTATATATATTTTAATAATATTATATTATAATAATACTATAATAATAATAATAAATTAGTAGTTGTTTTAAATATTACATTTTTAAATATCAACATATATTTAAAAAAATTAATTAACAAAAAAAATGTTGGCATTAATTTTATTTATATATAAAAATTATTATTATTATTATTATTATTATTATTATTATTATTATTATCTGTATTTGTTTTAATTATTACATTTTTCAAATATCAACAAGAATTAAAGAATTCATTATAAATATATAAATTAAACATTTTGCATACATTTTATTTATCCATATATAAATATATATGTTCCCACAGCAACAGTTACAGCAATTGAATATAATATTTTTGTTGCTAATTATATATTATTTATTAATAATAATAATAATAATAATAATAATAATAATAACAATAACAATAATAATAATAATTAGTAGTAGTGTTTTGTTGTAGTAGTTGTGAATTCTCAATTTAAAAAAAGGTTTTTATTTAAATATTATTTAGCATGAATACACACACACACACACACACACACACACACACACATATACAGGGTTACAGGGTTGTGGTGCAGTATTTTTAAGGCTCATGCTCTTTGTGTTGTATGAGAGCCTGAAGTTGTCAGGTTTCATCATCTGAATGGATTTAAAGGAGGAGGAAGCATGGCAGTCAGAGATGATTCTTCACTGATGAGTGGAATGCATTCATCTCAGGCAGTGCACTAATTGTTTGATTATACAGGGCTTCTCTTTAATGAAGCTCCTCTTTGGCATTTGGGAACATGGAGCGCCATCGAATTACCCACGCGACACTCACGCTGGGAAAGTTGATCACTCATTAGCAGTGACTGAGAGGTAAACAAGCTGAGAGTACAGTAGCAACACACACACACACACAAACACACACACACACACACACACACACACACACACACACACACACACACACACATACTGTGTTTATTACTGAGACTCCCTGATCAGAACTAAATTCAACTCAGACAAAATCACCCAGAGCTTATAATTTAGTACTTGTCTCTCTCAATGAAAAAAGAGGAAAGAGAAAAGACATTACCAAGCTACAGAGATTTGCTTTTCTTGCAGGCCACAGAAAGAACAGAAAGTACTTCAGCACATAAAGGGATAAATAAAGACAATGTGTTTAACAGAAGGCTGAATTGTCCAAAATGAAACCACTAGAACAATGTTATATATTTTGTTGACTTTTGATGACTTGTGTACTCACGTTATAGTGTTTCTGTTGCTACAGTATTTTTATCGCAACACAACTCGGAATAAGAAATTTGGAAAACAAAATACTGATATGCCACATTGTGTGGCTTTTGGTTGTAATTTTCAATCAAATGGCAACAAGAGAAGCGATGCAAGTCTTCACTGCTTTCCTAACGATAAGGAGAGGAGAAAAGAATAGGAAAATGCCTGTGGATGAATAAAACTTCTTAAAGACCTGTGTCTTTGTTCTCTCCACTTTAGCCCTAATGTCTTTGAGGCTTTTTGTAGACCACAGATACTGAAAAAGCTTACAAACGGCAGAGACAAGAAATGCTAGATGCCATCCTGGCAGGATATAAACATGCTGACGCTTGTCATGACGCCGCAGCCACTGAAGGAGTTTCTCAGCGCGGATTTCATTCGGTATCCAGGGGCGTCTAGACTCTTGGTGGGGAAAATCAATGTTACAACATTTAGTTTTTAACCCTACGCTTATATCCATCGTCATCTATATGCTCTTTCAGTAGCTGTGGTCATCAGTATTTTATTTTCCGAGTTGTGTTGCGGAAAAAATAGCAACAGATAGTGCCAGTAGCTCACAGAGTGCAACTGTTTTACATAATCAAAATAATGGCATCCCCCCATAGTCCAAAACATGTATATAACAATGTAGTTCCCCTCTCAGTCGAATCACTTCGACGTTACATTGGGATCTTGCTTGAGAGACCAATCATCTCTGAGCCTTATTCAAAAGGCCAATGAAAATTGGCGAGTGGACGTGCGTGCCGACCACGCCCCCGTATATACGGGTATATAAGATGGCGGCGCGCACCACTCAGTCAGACTTTTGCTTTCAGAGCCAATGGTTCGAGCCTCTATTTCTACAAACAAAGACTTCTACCAGAGTTCTTTAGGAGTTTATGCTCCCTCCCGCCGGTGTGCTGCCAAGACTGAAAGAGTGAATTTCACAAAAGAGCTTTATTGGTGGCCGCCGGCGTGGTCCCACGGGCAGCCGTTTTCACGGCTATATAAAGCCTTTTGCTTCCAGCGAGCAGCTCCGGAGAGTGCATGGCTGCCCCCGCAGCTCCTCCCTGGGCAATCCGGGATCACAAAAGAGCAATTTCTCGCGGCCCCCCCGCGGTCGCTGCCCCTTCGGAGGCTGACGCCGAACTGTCGGCTATGCTCCTCCGGGCAGCCAGGGGGATCGGCTTGGAGGTTTCTAATGAGCCTCCGGCCGATCCCTCTAGGCTGGATGACTGGTTCCTGGGGAGGGCACCGGCGGCACCGCCGCGCTCTCCCCCGGTTCCTTCCCGGAGGTGCATGAGGAGCTGACAAAATCGTGGCGCGCTCCGTATTCATTTAGAGCGCGCTCCAGCTCCTCTCCCCTCGCCACTCTCGACGGCGGGGCAGCCAGGGGGTACGTGGCGATCCCCCAGGTTGAGCGCGCTGTCGCGGTGCACCTTTGCCCGCGTGGCGCTGCCACCTGGCGGGGTCGCCCGCGTCTCCCCTCCCGAGCGTGCAAGCTCTCCTCCGGCCTCGCGGAGCGGGCTTTTCATGGCGCCGGGCATGCTGCCACCGCCCTGCATGCCATGGCCACACTTCAAGTGTACCAGGCGCAGGCACTCAAACACCTGCACGAGAGTGGTCCTGATCAAGGGACATTTGAAGAACTCCGCACCGCCACCGACTTCGCCCTCCGGGCCCTCACGATGCGCTCCCTTGGTCAGGTGATGTCCACCTGCGTGGTCCAGGAACGACACCTGTGGCTAACCCTGGCCCAGATGGCAGAGGCCGACAAAGCACGCCTTCTCGACTCTCCTGTCTCCCAGGGCGACCTATTCGGCGACACCGTGGAGGACTTCGCCCAGCAGTTCTCCACGGTCCAGAAGCAGACGGAGGCCATAAAGCACATCTTGCCCCGCCGCGAAGCCACCTTCCCGCCGCCTGGGCCTCCGCCTCCGCCTCCGCCTGCTCGTCGCCGAGGGCGTCCCCTCGCGGCTCCTAAACCAACACCAGCTCCGTCCCCCGCTGAGATCCACGAAGCGAGACTCGCAGCCCGACGTCGAACTGGCCATAGGAGAGGGATGCCGCCTGCTTCTCAGGGTCCTGCGAAGAACACCCGCAGGCGAGCTACGAAGCGTCCCTGAGACGGGCACCCCGGAGGTGAAGAAATCCGCTCTTTTGGGGACGAAGACATCTGCGTCCTCACTCCCAGTGGAGGGCCGGGAGTTGCTGTGCACTCATATAACATCGCCGTCGGCCTATGGGCCGGCGGTACCCACAAAGCCACAAAAAGAGCTGAATTTCTCACCTCCGGGGCTCCGGCCCCCGGGTTTCCTTCCTGAGCAGTATTTCCACTCCTCGGAACCAGACTCGGAGCCGGATGTTGCCAGCGCGGGAACCAGGGAAGAAGGTAAGCGCTGCTCAATGCAGCCAGACTTTTCTCCAGGACGTTCATCCTTCTGGGATCAGTCCCCTTCCCCTTCCCCCCCTAGGCTGCCCCACCGCGGTCACGTCAGTCAACGCTCCCTTGATACCCCTGTCGACTAGGCTGGGAGCGTGGCTTCAGCTCCCCAGCCCCTCGCGGTGGTTGATACGGATGGTACGTCTCGGCTATGCGATTCAGTTCGCCAGGCGTCCCCCCAGGTACAGAGGCGTGTTTCACACTACTGTTCAATCAGACACACATGCCGCTGTCCTACGTGCGGAAGTTGCAGTCCTACTGGCGAAGGATGCAATCGAACCTGTCCCTCCAGCCGAGATGAAGTCAGGGTTCTACAGTCCCTACTTCATCGTGCCCAAAAAGAGCGGTGGGTTAAGACCCATTCTGGATCTCAGATCACTGAATCGGTCCCTTCTCAGGCTGCCGTTCAAGATGCTCACCACGAGGCGCATGCTCACATGCATCCGCCCCCAGGATTGGTTTGCAGTCATCGACCTGAAGGACGCGTACTTTCACGTCTCGATTCTTCCTCGACACAGACCCTTTCTACGGTTTGCTTTCGAGGGTCGGGCATATCAGTACAAGGTTCTCCCATTCGGCCTGTCCCTCTCTCCCCGCGTCTTCACGAAGGTCGCGGAGGCAGCCCTGTCCCCTCTTTGGCAGGCAGGCTTTCGCATCCTCAACTATCTCGACGACTGGCTTCTCGTAGCTCACTCGCGAGATCTGTTGTGCGAACAGAGGGACCTGGTGCTCCAGCACCTCAGCCATCTAGGCCTTCAGGTCAACCGAGAAAAGAGCAAACTCTTCCCAGTGCAGAGGATCACTTTTCTCGGTGTGGAGCTGGACTCGGTCGAAATGACAGCCTGCCTCACCCATGAGCGCGCGTCGTCGGTGCTGAAGTGTCTGGAAACAATCAGACACAAAACAGCGGTTCCTCTCAAAATATTTCAGAGGCTCCTGGGGCATATGGCAGCTGCAGCCGCGGTTAGGCCGCTGGGCTTGCTTCATATGAGACCGCTTCAGCGCTGGCTACACGATCGAGTCCCGAGATGGGCATGGCACCGTGGCACACTCCGGATTGGCGTTTCCCCACAGTGTTGCCGCCTATTCAGCCCGTGGTCCGACCCTGTTTTCCTACGGGCAGGGGTGTCCAGGCATACCGTGATCTACACGGATGCCTCCACCACGGGTTGGGGTTGCTGTATGCAACAGGCAAGCAGCATCGGGCTCCTGGACAGGACCTCGACTGCAGTGGCACATCAATTGCCTCGAGTTGCTGGCAGTGTTTCTGGCCCTTCACCACTTCCGACCGGTGTTGCGTCAGAAACACGTGCTTGTTCGTACCGACAGCACTGCGACCGTAGCTTACATCAACCGCCAAGGTGGTCTTCGCTCCCGTCGCATGTCTCAACTTGCCCGCCATCTGCTCCTTTGGAGTCAAACGTGGCTGAAATCGCTACGTGCCGTTCATATTCCGGGGGAACTCAACCGTGCAGCCGATCAGCTCTCACGGCAGTCCACCTACCCCGGAGAATGGCGACTCCACCCCGAGACAGTCCAGCTGATTTGGAGTCATTTCGGGGAGGCCCAGATAGACCTGTTTGCCTCCCCCGAATCCTCCCACTGCCAGCTGTTCTATTCCCTCTCCGAGGCCCCCCTCGGCAGGGATGCACTGGCACACAGCTGGCCTCCGGGGCCCAAGTACGCCTTTCCCCCAGTGAGCCTCCTTGCACAGACCCTGTGCAAGATCAGGGAGGACAAGGAGCAGGTACTGCTGGTTGCGCCACATTGGCCCACACGGACCTGGTTCCCAGAACTCATTTCCCTCGCGGCAGCCCCTCCCTGGAAAATCCCCTTGAGGAAAGACCTCCTCTCTCAGGGGATGGGCACAATTTGGCACCCGCGTCCCAATCTGTGGAACCTGCATGTCTGGCTCCTGGACGGGACGCCTCAGACCTCGCTGGCCTCCCACAGGCCGTGATTAACACGATCACTCAGTCCAGGGCCCCCTCTACAAGGCAGGCTTATGCACTGAGGTGGGGTCTGTTCGTCGACTGGTGTTCCTCTCGTGCAAAGGACCCCCAGAGATGCACGATTGCAGTTGTGCTTTCCTTCCTGCAGGAGAAGTTGGAGCGCAGGCTGTCCCCTTTGATTCTCAAAGTGTACGTCGCAGCCATCGTGGCGTATCACGATGCAGTGGATGGAACATCCCTAGGTAAGCACCCACTGGTCGTGAGGTTCCTCAGAGGTGCCAGGAGGCTCAATCCTCCCAGACCGCACCTCTTACCCTCTTGGGACCTCTCCGTCGCCCTCCGAGGCCTACGGGACGCCCCATTTGAGCCACTTACCTCAGTCGAGCTAAAATATCTGTCACTTAAGACAGCGCTCCTGACTGCGTTGGCCTCCATCAAGAGGGTAGGGGACCTACAAGCCTTCTCTGTCGACGAATTGTGCTTAGAGTTCGGGCCTGGCGATTCTCACGTTATCCTGAGACCCCGGCCCGGTTATGTGCCCAAGGTTCCCACCACGCCTTTCCGCGATCAGGTGGTGAACCTGCAAGCTCTGCCCCTGGAGGAGGCAGACCCAACCGCTGCGCTACTGTGCCCAGTCCGCGCTCTACATACATACGTGGACCGCACTCGGCCCTTTAGACGCAGCAGAAAGGGAACGCTGTCTCTAAACAGAGGTTGGCCCACTGGGTGGTCGAGGCCATCTCCCTGTCCTATTTATATCAGGGAGAGCCATGCCCCTTAGGACTTCGATCCCACTCTACAAGGAGTGTTGCCTCGTCCTACGCGTTGGCTCATGGTGCCTCTCTAACAGACATCTGTAGAGCTGCGGGTTGGGCGACACCTAATACCTTCGCCAGGTTTTATAACCTCCACGTAGAGGCCGTGTCCTCCCGTGTCTTAACATAGACATCAGGCAAACGGGTGCGCCATTCCTTCGGGATCTGTGCGCCATTTCCCAGCCGTTCCCTTAAGAAGCGAACCTGGGTCCTCCATGCCCCGCAGTCAGCCTAGTGCGGAGTAGGTACTGACTGTGCTCCTGCCGGGTCTCCTTCGCCCTGCAGGTTGTGGCAAAATATCTCAGTATTTCTTCCCCGGTCAGCCAGAAGGCCGTGGTTCCCTCGTATATCCCTAGTCCCTATGGATACATCGAATTATTCTCATTCCACATGTAAAATATATCATGTGCTCCGCCCCCCCAACCCCTGCTTCAGTACAACTGGCATCCCTGTGGGGTCCCCTACTTCGGCCCCCAGGGCGTTGGGAAGGTTACACTCGTACCCGCCTGCGGACACGTCCGCCTGTCTGCACGTGGCGTAGGGCGTAACGCGGCGCCAGGTTCGTGGTCTTTTCCATGGGTCTAAGTTCCCAATGTAACGTCGAAGTGATTCGACTGAGAGGGGAACGTCTAGGTTACGTAGGTAACCCTCGTTCCCTGAAGGAGGGAACGGAGACGTTACATTCCCCTGCCACGACCTGACGTCGCGCTGACGCCGGGCTCTCCCGGCTCTTCAGCAAAGCCTGACTGAGTGGTGCGCGCCGCCATCTTATATACCCGTATGTACGGGGGCGTGGTCGGCATGCACATCCACTCGCCAATTTTCATTGGCCTTTTGAATAAGGCTCAGAGATGATTGGTCTCTCAAGCAAGATCCCAATGTAACGTCTCCGTTCCCTCCTTCAGGGAGCGAGGGTTACCTACGTAACCTAGACGATTTTTTAAATAACATAAATCTTTCATGGGTTTTCTACTATATACAGTCAAGCCCAAAATTATTCATACCCCTGGCAAATTCTGACTTAAAGTTACTTTTATTTAACCAACAAGTCTCCACTGGTATTTTTGTCCATTCATCTTTAGCAATGAGCTCCAACTCTTTCAGGTTGGAGGGTCTCCTTGCCATCACCCTGATCTTTAGCTCCCTCCACAGATTCTCAATTGGATTTAAGTCAGGACTCTGGCTGGGCCACTGCAAAACGTTAATGTTGTTGTCGTCTGCTAACCATTTCTTCACCTCTTTTGCTGTGTGTTTTGGGTCATTGCCGTGCTGAAATGTCCACTGGTGCCCAAGGCCAAGTTTCTTTGCAGACTGCCTGATGTTGTTGGTGAGAATTTTGATGTATTGCTCCTTTTTCATGGTGCTGTTTACTGTGATTAGGTTCCCTGGTCCACCGACTGAAAAACACCCCCAAAACATTAGGTTCCCACCACCATGTTTGACAGTGGGGATGGTGTTCTTAGAGTTTAAGGCTTCTCCTTTTTACGCCAAATGAAGGCTACATCATTGTGGCCAAACAATTCAACTTTTGTTTCATCTGACCATAAAACAAAAGACCAGAAGTCTTCTTCTTTGTCCAGATGAGCATTTGCAAAGGCCAAGCAGGCTTTTTTGTGCCTAATCGGAAGAAGTAATGTCCTCCTTGGTCTGCGTCTGTGAAACCCAGCGGTGTGCAGTGTCCGTTGGACTGTCTGCCTTGAGATGTTGCCACCAGCAGAGCCTGAACATGATTTTTTTGCCAAGTCCCGTCGGATTGTATCAGCTGTGGGAATGAAGACATCAACTCCCATGATTCCACTTTTAATTACGGCATCATCAAACGATGCCTTTGTTTCTTTGTTTGTTTTGAATATGCGCCCTCTTCTTTTATAAAACACAGAAATTTCAAAAAAAGAACGCTTTTTAATCTTGATAAACTGTATTACAGTTTTAGCACTTTACTCTGCTGTCCAATTTTTTATTTTTTTTTGCAAGAAACAGTATACAACTTTTCCTTTAATTGGTGCGATATATAAACTTCAACATCTTCAAACCATTCAGAACATTCTAGGTTCTATTAGTGATAGTTGATTTAGTTATTTAGAAGTAAATAAGGAAAGAACAACTACAAGCGTGAGGAAGAAAGAAAGAGCGAGCACAGAGTAGCAGCTGGTTAATCAGTAGTCATGACTGTTGCAATGAGACAAAAGTTAATGAGGGCTAAAGACCGACTTTGTTTTGTGAGGCACACAGAACTTCCTCCAAGGTTTGCCACCTCTTTTCCTACTACAATATAGAGGCGACAGATAGAATGAGAAAGAGACATGCAAATAAAGACAGAAGCTAAACGTAGTAAGCTGCCTACCTCTACAGCATTTAAAAGAGACCTATTATGACCTTTTTACAATATTTAATATAAGTCTCAGGTGACCCTAGAATGTTCCTGTTAAGTTTCAGCTTAAAATACCCCACAGATCTTTTACTGTATAATTTTGAAAACGCCCATTTTGAGTGGGAGCAGAAACATGTGGTTTTCATGCATGTCTCTTTAAAGGGGTCTTCGGATGCCCATTTTCCACAAGTTCATATGATTCTTTAGGGTCTTAATGAAAAGTCTATAATATACTTTGGTTAAAAATTCTCAATAGTGTAAAAAAACACCCTTTTACCTTGTCAAAATCAGCTCTGCAAAATATCAACTCATTTTATTGCATGAACCTTTAAATGCAAATGAGCTCTGCTTGCCCCGCCCCTCTCTGCCTGGGATGATGAGACGTTATGTTTACTTTAGCCGCATTTAGCCGCGTTTAGCCGCATTTAGCAGTGAAACTTGCCAACAAGCACATTATTAAGAAAGCCCATTTACAAAGATGCATAAAAACCCTTATACTCACTTCTGCTGTGGGTGAAGCTGCATCAGGAACGATTTGCACGAACATAGACGCATATGTAGATCGGAATCGGCACTTTCCTTTTAAAAACAGAAGTAACATTAATCCTCTGCGTCTTCAACAGCTCAGATTTTAGGAGTAAATGACTACTGCTATGTTCATTATTACATTCGACAACAGAACACGTCAATCGCTCAATCGGAGACATTCTTGTCTTCCCCTGCACCTAAATCAAAACAATGGCAATCGGAGTCAGACTGTTTCAGCTCGGTGAGGGCGGGTCTATGGTAAGGCGCTCATGTCATTCAACAATCATGGGAGCGGCCTCTGTCTGTGTGTCGTCACAGCAACAAGAAGCTGAGAATGACCTGATTTTAAAAAGGGGATATTACTTTTAAAGATTAAAAAAATACCACTGGGTGGATTTTTATCATTGTAGGGTGGTTGTGTACACAAACTGCCAACACACATTATTGTTCAAACAACATGTAAAAGTTAGTTTTGCATCCGATTACCCCTTTAATGCAAATGAGCTGCTGATTCCTGCACCCTTTGCCAGAATAGGACTGTGCCTTTACAGCTGGTACCTCAGATACTCTGCTAAAAACTTTTGTTTGGTTTTGATTATCATGTCTATCGCACTGAAATCATGCATTTTAAACTAGTTTAAACTTCTGATAGGGTTTTCTGAACGCACATATCCGAAGCACAAACACAGAAAGTGGCTGTCACACGGCATGCAAGTACTAAACTAAGTTCTCTTTCATGTCTTATTGCACTTAAACAGTCAAATACACACAAGTTTAGGTTAAAACAGACACATGAGTTACTAAATCAGTCAGTTATGTTTGTGAAGGTAAACAGCTGGGAAAGAAATCGCATGTTTATATTAGATCTGTGTGGCAGCAGCGTAATATACAGTAAATAAATCAATAAATCCACTACTCTCTTGTCTTCTCTGAGGCTGAGACTCTAAATAGTGTCATGTGCTTGTCTATGCAGCCAATGACAGAACAGTTAGCATGCTTTGCTTAAACTTTTGCCATGATGTTAGAACGGAGCCGTGGTTGCAAATGTGTAGATTAAGGGGCAGTAATATTATAATAAGATCCCTTTTCACATCACAGAGGGAGCAAAATCTGACACACAAGCATTTTTTCACATGTTTGCAGAAAAACAAAGTTACTGGGTTGCACTGGGGACCCAATTATATATACACAAACACAAAAAAAGTCAGATTTTCAAAAATATTATGCTGCCTTAAACAGCTTGTTCTGGATAGGCAACATCACATGTATCAGAAAAGAAAATACATTGTGACAGACTGTAACACTTTACAATAAGGTCCTATTAGTGAATGTTATGCATTAATTAAAAATGAGAAATAAATGTGTTATAGTATTTATTCATGTTTGTTAACATTAGTTTATAAAATACTGTTTATTTTGGCTTAGATCCATTACATAACTTTCGATAACGTATTAGTAAATGTTAATATTAGTATTAATAAATGCTTTAGGTCTTAATTAATATAGTTACCTTTAGTGTCCCTGGAGAGAAATGCTGATTATGAAAATACTATGTATTTTACAATATGCATGCTAATATGTACGCTATTTTTACACTTAATAGTGTATCACGTGTTAACCTAGAAATATGTTCACAACAATCAATTGTGAGTCAAATCTCTTGTGCGCTTCACGAGGAGCACTATTTGCGTGTGCTGCCTAAAAGAGAATTAGAAATTAGTCATTTATGAGGCATAAAGAGAACAAGGAAAATGCTCCATACATATGCATAACTCCTTTTTACAGCTTCCTTTTCCTAACAGTGGTTGCTCAGAATGCAGACTGTTCTAAGCTTATTATCCACATATGGGTGGCTTTAATTAGAGCATTATTCTGTGAGACACACCATGAGATCCTGGAGCATCTACTGTCCTGAGGTTTGTGAAGCAGCGCAGTGTTCTATCATAGCTATTGAACACAGTCACATTGCTGATGACAGTTCAGGGTCATAATTAATCATAGTGGACAGACATATGGCTGGAGTTTTGCTCCCCTGCATTTCATTCTGGATTTTAGATTGCTGCGGAAGAAAGAATGAATGCTGATAAGGCAAGCATCGTTATTTCTGTTACTACATTGTAACTTGTTTGTAATTGGATAGGAATGATCAGTGAAAAAGTCACTGGTAGGAGAGTTTGGGTGCCAGCAAAATGCATGGAAATAATATCTCATACCTTTTGTTGGTGTAAGATGTTTATAATGAACAAAATTTATAATGAATCATATCAAAATACCTAACATCATAGTTCACTAGTTGCTTATGTTACATAAAACAATGCATGCCATGTGACAATGATTTAAAGGGTAACAGTGCCTGTGGCAATGGTTGTGTTTTGTATACTATCTTGCGCCATTTTTGTGAAAAAGCAGAGGGTTTAGATCAATCGTTCAGGAAACTGTCAACATAAAGCAAGCAATTAAATTATAAGACAGTGCTGTAAGAATTGGTCCTAAAATCTGGAAATAAGTCAGCATTTGAACTTCTGGTTCAACATCATAAGTGTTTTTTTTTTTAATTGCTTTAAATGCCTGAAATAAGGTCTGTGGTTAATACATGCTTGATATATTTTCAGGTTCTGTACAACATAAAATACAGTAGTAATACCCGACTCGTTGTGTGATTTGAAGTAGGCAGTTGCTAATAAGTGGTGATGGGAACAAACAGGACTACAGAGGTTGTCAGGGAAATTAAAAATCATCATGCCAAAAAGCTAAACTCATCTACTTCTAGTCCAATTTTACAGCCTTGTAGTGTTTTTACTCACACACTTGAAAACTCTTATAGATTTTACAAAAAGATTGAAAGAGTTATTTGGTTTTTCAGCATTTTTGTGTATTTGAACTCTTTCCAACAATGACTGTTTGCTTTTGAGATCCATCTTTTCACACTGAGGACAACTGAGGGACTCATATGCAACTATTACAGAAGGTTCAAACTCTCACTCATGCTCCAGAAGGAAACACAATGCATTAAGAACCAGGGGGGTGAAAACTTTTGGAATTTTTACTTATTTTGTCTTCTGGGAAACATTTAAGCATCTTCTGTAGCTTCTGAAGGGAACTACTAAATGGGAAAAAAAAGATATTTAGGCAAAATAACAAAAATGTACACATCTTTATTCTGACTTTTGACTTCAACTGTATTTCATAATGAGAATTTCCCCCCACTTTCCATTGTTTTACTTCAATGATAGGTTAGAATTATGTGATTTTTTTGTTTTTTATGAAAAATCAAACAGATAAATGATGCATGATTGATTTAAATGATTTATTTTCACAGTTATTTTGCTCATATTTACCAAGGGTGCCTATATTAGTGGAGGGCACTGTATATATATTTATTTATACTTATATAACCTTTAACATCTGAAGAACCTTTCTGTTTCACAAAAGGTTCTTTGTGAAATAGAAAGGTTTGACTGAATGGTTTTTCTATGGCATCACTATAAAGAACCTTTTAAAGCACCTTTATTTTTAAGAGTGTAGAACAAAATTATAGAGTAACCTAGCAAGGTCCCAGCATTCACACAACATGCTAAAAGATACACACAATACCTTTATCTTCTAAATCTGCATAGCAACGCAATGGCATTGTGTTGGTGAATTTTTACTTTCTTTTTTTTAGTCTTGGGTTTTAAAACCCCACACAGAGTCATGTAACCTGCTGTCTTTGAGAAGCAATGAAGACTGTAAAAATAAACAGTGAGTGAGGATCCTTAGTTAATGTCCTCTCTCTGTCTCATTTTCTCTTCCTCGCGTTCTCCTTTCAACCATCTGTGTTGGGTCCAGGTGTAGCGGCCTGATTCCACGGGGTGTCATCGCACAGTAAATGCTCGCTTTGGACCTCCTGGTGACTGAATTAGCCCTGTGTATATGGCCCATTGGTGTCAGGTGTGAGGTCATTATCCCGCCACACATGGATGGGACAGGTGTCTGAGAGGCTTTACACCACAGTTAGGTAGCAATAATGAGCCCTATTCTCTCTTTACCAAAGCCTCCCATGTGTGTGTGTGAGCGCAAGTGGAGAACTCCAGCTGGGACCCACAAACACACATACACACGCACCAGCTCAGGGAGAACACACAAACACCTGACAGATGCATGCTGGGAGCTTCATTACCCCTCAAACAAAGGACACAAGACAATTATAGGAGCATGGGTGCGTCCCTTACAGGCGAACCGTCCGGATGATAGCAACTGGCTCTGTGGCCAATAAGGAAATCATGCCAAGAAACTGAGCGAGCGAAGATTCCAGGTGCTATTAGCACCATTTGGTCCTATTAGAGACCGTTTTAAGGCTGTTGAGAAGGGTTTGGTTTATATTCATGAACAGAGTTAATATGTCCTAGTTATCCAGCTACTATAAAACATAGTCATTTATTTAATACCTTTCAAAATAAATTGACGTGAGGCCCAGATGTCATCTTCAGGATTAATGTGTCCCACATTCTAGACATGACATATGAACAAAACAGTGGGATGCCAGAAATACTGGTATCATGAAGTTGGCAGAAAACCTCATTTTAAGAGCCAAGTTTTTATATGTCTAACATCTAAATTTGTTCAGCAATCCTGCTTATTTATGTTACTGCCCCATTTTTGTACTTTTGGGGGCAGTATGACATTGAAAAGCGATTGGCTGAAGACTTCCTTGTTAATTGGCAATGGAGTTTATTGAGGCAAAAGTTGTAATTAATAGTTAGTTATAAAGTGAGAACTGGTCCCCAAACTGTGTGACCATTTTAAATCTAAACATATTATTCAATGGTGCTTTCTTATGAAAAATCATAAGTAATTAGAAATGTTTTATGAACTTGTGGAGATAAACAGTGCAGACACTAGTGCAAACTTGTCACGGAGTAACAGAAGCGTGAACCAGGCGGATCCAAGTGCAAGCTTTTATTAATAAACATGATTAAAACACAGGCAGGGTCGAACACCCCTGCTGACAAAACAACTAAATCCAGCCAAGGCTGGTTGGCTGGTTTTAGCTGGTTAACCAGGCTGGTTTTGTCTGGTCAGCAGGCTGGTTTTAGAGGGGTTTTGGCCACTTTCTCAGCTTGGCCTTAGCTGGTTAGGCTGGGAGACCACCAGCTAAAACCAGTTACTTCCAGCTTAAACCAGCTAAGACAAGCCAACCAGCCTAGGCTGGTTTTAGCTGTTTTTTTCAGCAGGGACCGGCAAACAGGTATACAGAGGGCAAGACACAAGAGTATTCCAGGAACAGACGAGGGTCAATGGCGTAATTCAGGGGGCAAGGCAAATGGGTAATCCATGACAGGCGCGAAACCCAGGGCAGGCAGAGAAACAGACAGGATGAGATAACCAGGCAGGGAATCAAGACACAGATGACTAGACTAAATACAAGATGTAACTTAGACTAAGGAAACTAGGAAATGGTTCTGTAACGTGCTACGGCAAGGAGACAACAATACTTAGTGATCTGAAAGAGGAAGTCCAAGGCTATTATAGTGTGTTTGATTGGTTGCAGCTGTGTGTGTGTAATCAGTACAATGGATGATGGGAAATGTAGTCCGGGGTGACATGCAACAGTCTGTGTAGTGTGAGAGTCAATATAATGACAGTGCGACATCTGGTGGCGAGCAGATGGAAGGCCACAGACCGGATTTGTGACAAAACATTTGAAAGTGCAAATTTAAAAAAATTATACCTTTATCATTTTTGTGTAAATTACAAATTGCATGCTCAGTCTATCCACCTTATTAATAATAATAATAATATGGTAAGACACACCTGTTTGCAATATCAAGCTGAAAAATGATTTGTACAGCTAAGAATAGCTGGACGCGGATGAGACCAGAAGCCAGACCCATAAAATGTACAAATGGCCATGCCCGCTCTTATTGAAAAAATAAGATGGATAGGTATGTGCGCAGGTGCATAATGTTCATTTACAAAGTGACATTGCCAACTACTGGCCTGGCACGCAAAATACAACATTTTCACAATGTTGTCATCTATAGCCGTAACTTTTTACGTATCCTGAGTAACTGAATGATTTTCTACTTGTAGACTTACAAATTATACCATAGCAATTATTGTGAACACTCTGGAAATTGCACAGCAACATGCTAAAACCACTCAGAACACCAACACCCTGGCAACCACCCATAATGCTCTGGCACTGTTTTGTTGGGCAACAATATATATATATATATATATATATATATATATATATATATATATATATATATATATTATTTGTTGGTGTTTTGTTCACCACTATTGAAGTTTACCCAACTATGATCAGAATTATGCAATTTATTTACAGAATGAATGGGTAACACTTAATTTTAAGGTGTCCTTGTCACACGTTACATATACTTACTATTATAATAACAATTAATTATGCATAATTATATGCAAGTTATCCTAAAATGTGATTTCAAAAGCCAGTATCATAGCAATTAAACTATATCTTGTTATGGTTTTGAATGAGTATTTAACCTCAGAATGATCAAAAAGTAAAAAGAGGTTTTAAAGTCTGATTTTGTGGTGGGTGTGCTAAATTAAAGTTACTTTTTTATAATCTGTGATGAAGGGATGTGATAAAGGATTAAAAAAATCTGACAGTGACCAGTGATGAGTCCTAATGTAAGGTTAACCCTGCCTGGTTTAAATGTTTCAAAATGATTAACAGTTGAACAAAATCATTAGGAATTTAGAAAAGTAATCAAAAAGTAATCAAATGTAATCAGTTACATTGTTTTAATTGAAATAGTTACACTATTATATACACTTTTTTTATTTTTAATACATTTTAAATAGGGTAAATTGGAATCTGTAACCTATTACATTTCCAAAGTAACCTTCCCAACACTGACTATGATGACTTTTGCTTCTGAGATGCCTAGAATGGTCCAAATGTGGGTTTATATATAGTACAGGTGCTTAAATTAGTAATTTTTATGAATTTGTTTAAAATGAACTAAGTAGTGCAAAAATGGTGCATGTGTAAAGCGAACTGAGCACACAGAGTACACGCAGTTAGAAAAGAAATGCAAAGTTAGTTGCTTCCCATACATAGGAAGTAAAAATGGGACACAGAAAAAAAGTAATATTGACACTTTAAATTGGCATTAAATGAAATTAAAAAATAAATAATAAAAATGTTTTCTAAATGCCTCTTATTGTGAAAGATTAATCAATTTTAATCAAAAACTCGATCTTCCAGTGAAACAACAGTGATGTATGGTGGCCTTCTCCAGTCGTTTAGTTCACTTAAACCTTGTCCCTTTCTTACAAAGCAACCAAAAGTTCTTCTCTCCGTTTTTTTTTTTTTTTTTTTTTTTTTTTTTTTTTGATGTATGCCTCAATACAGAATAAATCTTTCACTGGTTTTGTTTCATAGTGAATTTAAGGCCTGATATCTCCTTGGCATCTCACCTTAATCTATCTTTACGGACATAATGCATGATTGCTTTGAATATGATCTGCATGATGTCCAGCTGTAGCATTGTGTCTGTCTGTATGCTGTGTCTGTCTGTTTATGTGCTGATTGGATGAATTCATTTCCCAAGGACCACTTCCCATCAAGTGATCTGAAACTCTTTAGCCCAGAATGAGAGAGCACTCCTGCGTGCATTGGTTAGTTAGTCTGAGTATGTGCTATTATCATTGTTATAAACACTTCTCAGAACTCCACTCCACAAGAGTGCACAGAGCCTCAGATTGTTTGTATGTGTGTGTGTTTGTGTTTATTTGCGTGTCTCTCAACAGCCTCACCACCCTCTTCCGCTCTGCCTCCGCTGCGCGCCGCTAATGCAACACAACATTAGCATAGTGTTTGATGTTGAGTTAGAAGACGTTTAGGCGCTCCGTGTTTAACAACTGTGTCAAGTGTTTGCACCGTCTACATGCTTCAATAACAACATCAAACAATACACAGTCACCGCAATGTTCCCGGTGCAGGAGCTGTTAGCTTTGTCTCCTCCATCTACGCCCTCTGAGGAAGAAATGGCCTCAGAGCGCAATGAATAATAAAGGACAAATCTCTTCGCCAACAGGGACCTCTATTACGGGCCAGGAGAAGACGGCGCACTCGGAGCGGGCCACTGCAGGGAGCTGCATTCATCAGATTCTACCTTCCCCATTTTATTTGTGTATCTGCTCTTCCTTCTTCAGTCAGATAAAAAGAGCCATCGGGTGGACAGGCCAAGTCTGATGAATACAGGAGGGAAGGAGGAGGGGTGGGAGATTAGAGGCCTGGAGAGAGAGAGAGAAAGAGCTCGCTGGAAAACGAAAGATAAGAGGAAAGAGGTGAACAGGAACACTTGTCACTGCAGATGTTGGCCTTGATTTCGCCAAGAGGGAGGGAAGATGTTCGCGAGTGTGGCTGGACATAATGCAGCGGCCGAATGTGTAAGGTCCTCCTCGCAGAACTCTGTGACAGCGCTGTTCCCTGAAGATATGGAGTAACATGTTCATAAGGTCAGCAGACCAACAACAGATCCTCTGCCAAATATTAAAGGAATGTTTTGGATTCAATACAAGTTAAGGTCAATCAGCAGTATTTGGGGCAATGTTGTTTACCACAGAAATAATTTGGACTTTTCCCTTTAAAAAAAAAAATAGAAAAAAGTCAGGCTTATGGTTGGTGAAATTTGGAGGCAAAATCCAGTCAGTTTAAAGCTAAAGTGGTCCCACTTTACATTAGGTGGCCTTAACTACTATGTACTTACATTTAAATTAATAATTTGGTACAATGTACTTATGGTGTACATATGTGTTTTTACAATGTACTTATATATTTTTAAAAACCTATATGTAATTACATTTGTAATTCATTTCTGTAATTACCACTGTTAAACCAACCCTTACACCCTAATCCACCCTTAAACCTACCCATACCACCAAACCTGTCCCTAACCCTACCCATATCCCACCTTAATAGAAGCAAAAGTGTTTTGCAATGCAATATGACCACATTAAGTACATTGTACTTATTTTTTGATGTAAGTACATAATAGTTAAGGCAACCTTATATAAAGTGTGACCAAAGTCTCTTCACATCCCGACAGCAATCACTAAAATAGAAGGTCTAAATTTCTTTATATATATGACCATAAAATGTTCATCCAATCATATCCCTTGGTCCAAGGGCTACGATAGGCTGTCCTACACTGTAAAAAGTTTTCACCAGTTTCAACTTTAAAAACTTAAGTTTAGCAGCTGCCTTAAAATTTTAAGTTAAATCAACCTAAGTCATTTCACCTCACAAGTTAAATAAACTAATTTTTATTGAAATAAGTTCAAATGACTTGTAGTTTTAAGATGATTTAACTTAAAATTTTAAGTCAGCTGCTGAACTTAGCTGAATTTGGTGAAAACTTTTTACAGTGTACCTGCCTGTCAACGTATGTATTTACATACCTCATGAGCATTCCATTACCTATCATGGACTGAGCGAGAATGGAAAGCATTATTATTTTATCATGCACTTTGTACTGTAAAGTTTTCTCATTGGTGCAATCTGAAAGCATTGTATTCAATCCTCAACCAACACTGTCTCTCGTCGTGTCACTGGTTAGCCTGTGCGCATTTTGGAGGAGGCTTTGGAGAGTGATTTGCAGGGAGGTTGGGATCGTATGCTTTCAAAGATAGCTTGCTATTGCTAGCCTCTCTGATGTCGCCTACCCTACACTGTAAATTTTTTTTTTTAAATTTACAGTAAAAAAAATGGCAGCTGTGGTTGCCAGGATTTTACCGTAAAAAATGGTAGCAGCGTTTTGAGTTTTACCGTTTTAACTTAAATTTACATTTAAATACTGTAATTTGATTAACTGATATAATGTTAATGTACCAACCTATTGAAGTACTGAAATCTGTTTTGTACCGTTGTAATATACTGATAACCACCAAAAGCAGGTGGTGATGTGAAAGTCACATGGTGAACCAAAGCCCATCACAAGCGGGTTTTTAATATTAACATATATAGCAGGTGCACAGCGTCATTCACACAAACACTAAACACCATCATGTTAACCCCCTTGAAACTGAAATAACCATTAATTTAACAACATTAAAAATAAAAAAATTTTTAAGTGTATGTGGTAGGGGAACTTACTGTTACCTTGTCAAAATCAGCTCTCTAAAAAACCAACTCATTTTATTGCATGGTCATTTAAATGCAAATGAGCTCTACTCGCCCTGCCCCTCTCTGCTGTAGGATTATAAGCCGTAATGTTTACTTTAGCTGCATTTAACCACATTTAGCCGCATTTAGCATTTAGTGGCGAAACTTGCCAACAAGCACATTATTAAGAAAGGCTAAATGCAGCTAAAAACTAAATTTGTTTTCGACGTGACTTACTTCATTTAAAAGTAGATATTTCTATACATAAATGTATCATGTCTGTGGATATTCACTGAGATATAGGTTGTTTTATTTACATGTCTGTGAAGAGAGGTGACGGAGACTGAGACGGTCTTTTTTTATTTTTTTATTTTACTAAAGCACATTGTTTTGTTATTATTATTATCCTTTGCAGTTTCAAACAATACCTTATTTTTGTCTGTATGATCGAAAATGATGAGTATTTTTAGTTCTTCTCACGGTCATCAAGAAAAAACAAGACAGAATGCACCGGTGTGGTCTTCGACCCCAGGGGGTTTAACAGTGTTGCTGCTGGATGTTTTTCATGCCCGCAGTAACCCCAATAACGTGATATTTATCCCCTGGAAGGTGTCTTTCACATTGTCCCAAAGCAACATTAGAATAGTGTAGATTATTGCACAATGTTTTATTCATTCAACATATTTAATATTAAAGGGGTCATCCGGTGCCACATGCACTTTTACAAGCTGTTTAAACTGAAATGTGTTTGTACACAACCACCCTAGAATGACAAAGATCCACCCAGTAGTTTTCTTTTAATTACTGTAAGTAAAATAATTTGCCACTTCTCATATCGAGCCGTTCTCAGATGCCTGTCGTTGTGGTGTAACACCGTCAGAGGCCGCTCCTGCGATAGTTGATAGACAGTAGTGTTTTAGCATAAACCCGCCCCGAGTGAGAAGTAAACTGACGGCACTGAGGGAATGTGGCCTCCGATCTACCTAAATGGGTTCATGTTTACGCGAATCATTTCTCACCATACTGCTTTAAAAACGAGGGTCAGTATAAAGCAGTTTTTGCGAAGCTGCTGCTGAAAAAAATGGGTCTGTAACTATTCGTGTTCCTGCTTCATCTCCACCAGAAGAAGTGAGTGTAATTTTTTTTTTTATATATATATGAATCTTTGCTAATCACCTATTAAATAATGTGATAAAGTTAGCGCGTTTCACGGTGAATGCGGCTAAAATGTAACTTACACTCACTTACACTCTTACATGTCGTCTTCTCTATACACCCATCTCAATATAATTCATAATCGCACTTTTATAATGAACAATGCATTAAGGTGATTGTCTGTTAACAAACTGTGTACGTTGTAGTAAAACTACATTAAGCTTAGTCTCTATACCTCAGTAAACACATCGCGTTCGTCTCTATACCTCAGTAAACACATCGCGTTCGTATCTGTCTCAGTACACTACCCTGACATACCCTTATACAAAGATAAATCAAAGTGACATTAAGTTTACTAACCATTCAGACATGTCCAGTATAAGCCGTAATTGCCAAACTTCTTTGCGGGTGTCATCTTGTTTCGGTTCCAACTCCGTTTTTTAAATTAAATTTTAAATGGATGGGGTTGTACAGTGCCATTTTCCCCCAAACTATACAGCTATACCCCCAAGTGTTGTCTAGACAACACCCCGTGTGCTATGTAATGACACGCCCCACAGAACTGAGGGGCGGGGTGAGCAGAGGTTTATATCATTTAAAGGGCCAGGTACTGATATCGCTTGCTGAGAACAGAGGCATTTTTTACCAGGTAAAATGTGTCACGTTAATTAGCGAGGTCTGGGTCCAAATGCAGGGAAAAGGGTTTTAATGAAAATAATAACAAAACAAACCAAAAAGCCAACACGGCAGATTAAACATAAACTGAAACATAAACTGAACAAAACATGAAACAAGGTCTAAGGCCAGGATCAGGAACACAAAATACACACAAGACAGAAGACAATGCAGCCATGAAACAGGAGTGAAAGGTGAGAGTTCTTATAGACCAGATGATTGTGAACAGATGTGAGTGATCAGTGCTGATGACAAAGACAGGTGAATGCAATCAGGAAGTGCAGTGCAGGAACAGAGACCTCGGGAGGCTGAGGGAAGACCCACAGCCCCGATCATGACAGTACCCCCTCCCTACGGAACGGCTCCCAGACGTTCCCAAAGTCTGGAGGGAGGAGGAACGGAGGGAGGCAACTCAGGGGGAGGGATGGCGGGCCAGGCCCGTGCAGCGGAGTCCCATGGACCGGCCTCGCCACTCGAGGAACGCGAGCCGGCCCCGCCTCCACGTCAGGAACAGAGATAGCGGTCTCCGGCGCGTCAGGCACAAAGATAGCGGTCTCCGGCGCGTCAGGCACAAAGATAGCGGTCACGGCCGCGTCAGGAACCGAGACAGCGGTCGCCTCTGCGTCAGGAACAAAGACAGCGGTCACTTCCGCATCAGGAACAGAGACGGCAGTCAGTGTCACATCAGGAATAGAGACAGCGGTCACTTCCGCGTCAGGAACAGAGAGCGCAGTCGCCTCCGCGTCAGGAACAGAGAGCGCAGTCGCCTCCGCGTCAGGAACAGAGAGCGCGGTCACCTCCGCGTCCCGAACAGAGAGCGCAGTCACCTCCGCATCAGGAACAGAGACGGCAGTCAGTGTCGCATCAGGAATAGAGACAGCGGTCACTTCCGCGTCAGGAACAGAGAGCGCAGTCGCCTCCGCGTCAGGAACAGAGAGCGCAGTCGCCTCCGCGTCCGCGTCCGGAACAGAGAGCGCGGTCGGCTCCGCGTCCGGAACAGAGAGCGCAGTCACCTCCGCATCAGGAACAGAGAGCGCAGTCGCCTCCGTGTCAGGAACAGAGAGCGCAGTAGCCTCCGCGTCCGGAACAGAGAGCGCAGTCGCCTCCGCGTCCGGAACAGAGAGCGCAGTCGCCTCCGCATCAGGAACAGAAAGCGCGGTGAGGGCCGTGTCAGGAACAGAAACAGTGGTCGCCGCCGCGTCAGGAACAGAGATCGTGGTTTCCGGGGCGTCAGGAACAGAGAGCGCGGTCACGGCCGCGTCAGGAACAGAGAGTGCGGTTTCCGGGGCGTCAGGAACAGAGAGCGCGGTCACGGCCGCGTCAGGAACAGAGAGCGCAGTCGCCTCCGCGTCAGGAACAGAGAGCGCGGTCACGGCCGCGTCAGGAACAGAGAGCGCGGTCACGGCCGCGTCAGGAACAGAGAGCGCAGTCGCCTCCGCGTCAGGAACAGAGATCGTGGTTTCCGGGGCGTCAGGAACAGAGAGCGCGGTCACGGCCGCGTCAGGAACAGAGAGCGCGGTCACGGCCGCGTCAGGAACAGAGAGCGCGGTCGCCTCCGCGTCAGGAACAGAGAGCGCGGTCGCCTCCGCGTCCGGAACAGAGAGCGCAGTCACCTCCGCATCAGGAACAGAGACGGCAGTCAGTGTCGCATCAGGAATAGAGACAGCGGTCACTTCCGCGTCAGGAACAGAGAGCGCAGTCGCCTCCGCGTCAGGAACAGAGAGCGCAGTCGCCTCCGCGTCCGGAACAGAGAGCGCGGTCGGCTCCGCGTCCGGAACAGAGAGCGCAGTCACCTCCGCATCAGGAACAGAGAGCGCAGTCGCCTCCGCGTCAGGAACAGAGAGCGCAGTAGCCTCCGCGTCCGGAACAGAGAGCGCAGTCGCCTCCGCGTCCGGAACAGAGAGCGCAGTCGCCTCCGCGTCAGGAACAGAAAGCGCGGTGAGGGCCGTGTCAGGAACAGAAACAGTGGTCGCCGCCGCGTCAGGAACAGAGATCGTGGTTTCCGGGGCGTCAGGAACAGAGAGCGCGGTCACGGCCGCGTCAGGAACAGAGAGTGCGGTTTCCGGGTCGTCAGGAACAGAGAGCGCGGTCACGGCCGCGTCAGGAACAGAGAGCGCAGTCGCCTCCGCGTCAGGAACAGAGAGCGCGGTCACGGCCGCGTCAGGAACAGAGAGCGCGGTCACGGCCGCGTCAGGAACAGAGAGCGCAGTCGCCTCCGCGTCAGGAACAGAGATCGTGGTTTCCGGGGCGTCAGGAACAGAGAGCGCGGTCACGGCCGCGTCAGGAACAGAGAGCGCGGTCACGGCCGCGTCAGGAACAGAGAGCGCGGTCACAGCCGCATCAGGGACAGAGAGAGCGGTCACGGCCGCGTCAGGAACGTCACAAGCGGTCGCCGCCGCATCAGGAACAGATTGAGCGGACGCCCTTCCTCGGAAAAACGCCTCCGCCCTCGCCATAAAGTAGGGGCGCGTCCGCGCCGCCTCAGCATTAAGGGCATCCATCGCCGCCAAACAGGCGTAGATGGTCTCAAAGCGAGCGGCCGACGCCGCCTCAAAAGACATCTCGCCCGCTGGACCCAATGATGATGGCTGCATTCTGTCACGTTAATAAGCGAGGTCTGGGTCCAAATGCAGGGAAAAGGGTTTTAATGAAAATAATAACAAAACAAACCAAAAAGCCAACACGTCAGACTAAACATAAACTGAAACATAAACTGAACAAAACATGAAACAAGGTCTAAGGCCAGGATCAGGAACACAAAATACACACAAGACAGAAGACAATGCAGCCATGAAACAGGAGTGAAAGGTGAGAGTTCTTATAGACCAGATGATTGTGAACAGATGTGAGTGATCAGTGCTGATGACAAAGACAGGTGAATGCAATCAGGAAGTGCAGTGCAGGAGCAGCGACCTCGGGAGGCTGAGGGAAGACCCACAGCCCCGATCATGACAAAATGAGTGTTTTTTTACACTGCCATAGAGAATTTTTAATCAAAGTATATTACAAACTTTTCATTAGGACCCTAAAGCATCATATTAACTTGTGGAAAATGGGCATCGGATGACCCCTTTAAGGGCAAGTATTTTTATTATATAATATCAAAGTCAATGGCTACAGTGAACTGTTTGGTTAAATAATGATTTACAAAACATTCATAAATGTTTAATAAGTGATATGCTAATAATTTGTGTATGTTTTGTTAATTAATTTACAAGTAATTTACAAGTAATTAGTTAATGATGAACTAATCATTTACAAAACATGACTATGCATTCATAAATGATTAATAAGTGATATGTTAGTATTTTTGTATGTTTTGTAGATTAAGTTATAAATCAATTACAAGTGATTAGATAATGATGAACTGATAATTTACAAAACATGATTATACGTTCACAAATGATTAAGTAATATGCTAACAATTTACAAATCTGTTATAAAGGTAATAAAAAAAATAGCATCATGAAATAATCAAACAGATCCTTAGTAAGTGGTTAATACGTTACTAGCTAATATATTATTTGTCACTTAAAAATAATTAAAATGTCAATCATTTAAATGTTTATCCTTTACTGAAGATCGCATCATGAATAAATCATTTACAAATCTTTCTGCACCCCCTAATCTAAAGTGTAAACAATTCATCAGTTGTAAATGTTTTACTCATTATTCAAAGGTCTTTCCCCCAGTGTGTATACCCACCTGACACCCACACAATCTGGAACCGGCAGGTTTATAAAACATTTACAACTGATGAGTAGTTTACACTTTAGATTAGGGGATGCAGAAAGTGTTGTAAATGCCTTGTATACACCAGATCATTTGCAAGATCTAGAAATGATGTGTAACACATTTACAAATGATGAATTGTTTACACTTTAGATTAGGGGATGCAGAAAGATTTGTAAATTATTTATTCATGCGTTTACACAACAGCTTTTGAAGACTTTGTAGTGTGTACTGCAATGTAAGGGCTGACTGGTGAGGGTAAAGATTTCTTCTTTGGCAAACATGAGCTGCACCCCAAATTACGCACTATACACTCTGCACTTATTCACTATGTACTTATGCACTAATGCACTTTGCACCATGTAGTGTATCAATTATATACGGTTATTTTGTATTTTATAAGGCCCTAAACAAGCTTTCACAGGGACCTCTTTTTTCATATCAACTTCAAATTTGGAATAACTTATTTAGATGTAAGGCTTCAAATTGATATCAACTTTAGCATAAAACCTGTTATGTAAAATATGTATTTTATATAAAATATAGTAAAAATTGTACAGTGTATTTTCTTTACAGTAAATTTAAACTTCTGTAATTTGTTACTACTTTATTTGTGTTAAATTCCGCTTCTGCAATAATCTGCTGATTGTTTTCTTTATAAAGATACCTACCTTAGATCTGTATTCCAAAGTGTTCATGAATTACAACAATTTAAGTTTGGATAGTGCACTTTCAAGCCTATTTTAAAAAATGGGGGTGACAGTTAAGGGGTTAACTAGTAATTTTTTTAACCATTTACTAAGGATCTGTTTGATAATTTTTTTATGATAATTTTTTAAGATAATTTACGACAGATTGGTAAATCGTTAGCATATTACTTACAATAAAATGAACATATCACTTATTAATGATTTATAAACACATAGTCATGTTTTGTAAATAATTAGTTCATCATTAACTAATTACTTGTAAATTAACTTGTAAATGAATTAACAAAACACACACATTTTGTAAATGATTATTTTATCATTAACTAATCACAAAAGAGTTACAACGGAACGTTATTATAAAGTGTTACCAGAAAGTCATATGGGTTTGGAACTTGAGGGTAAGTAAATGATGACAGAATTTTCATTTTTGAGTGAATCATTTATTTAATAGGAGTTTAGCATGAAGGCAAAAAAGTTTCCTGTGCACCTAACTTGGAACTCCTGAACTTCGAACATTCCTTAAATAATAATAACAATCTGACCTTTAAAATCTCACATAATCAGAAGTATTATTTAGACAGAGTGGTCATGTGCCCCTTCTGATCTTTGTGGAATTTGGATGCACCTTTCAAAAAAAAAAGGACAAAAATCACACATTTACCTTTAAATTCTATGTTAAATTCTAGTTAAGTTCCACTTCGAACAAATCATTTGTATTTTAATTTTAAAAAAGTGTTAAAATAGTGAAAATAGTTATCATTCACCATGTGACTTGAAATATAATAAAAATGAAAAAGCTATTCAAATGAGGTATTCAAAATGTTGTTTCTTCATGATGGTAATGCATGGTGATCTCTGGCTCTCTCAAAGCCATTTGCCATTTTGAATAAAAAAAAGAAGAATGGATGAATTTAATGAATAAGGTCAGCCACTTATTCACACAACTTCTAAATTATTAAAAATATTTTTTCCTTATCTTGCCTAGAGCACCAAGGACAGCCACTGGTGGTTCCTCCAAAAAAGCATAATAATATTTTGCACATATATTATTTATAACACATCATGTAACCACCTTTTTCCTGAATGTGGAAGTCTCGTTCACCTCATGACAGAAAGATGCTTTACATTTCCAGTCTCTTGTGTTTCTAGTGAAATTAACGCACAGCTTAACCATGTGCACATTTTTAAATTAGTTATATTTTAAAAGATCCCAGCTGATTTTTTTTACTCCATTTTAACATGAATTTTAATGGACACCAGAACACAAGAGCATCCAAATGGCGACACTCATCGGTTACTCAAAGAAAAAGGTGGCAAGAATGCATACCAGTAAAAGGTGCCATAGAATGGAAAACTGTATTTACCTTGGCATAGTTGAATAATAACAGTTCTGTACATAGACATGACATACCGTGAGTCTTAAACACCATCGTTTCCTCCCTCTTATATAAATCTGGTGTTTGCAATAGTTGCGATCATTAATAGTTACACCCCCAACATTTGCATAGCCCAATCATCAAAAACTCTGCGGGTAGGCTATTGTGGAAAAACAAAACCAGGACAATAGCGAAAATGGCAGATCACGGAAACAAATGTTATGTTCCAGGTTGTGCAGGGGATGTTAAGTGCAGGGATGGGTTGGTGTCTGTACTCATAAAGGCACTGAAAACAAAGCTTGCTAGCAATAGCCTGTTACATTGCAGTACATAAAATTTCACTTACCACATAAACAGAGTAAGGAGAGATAACTGCGCGGACGATGGCGAATGATTTGCAGATCCTGATCACCGCGGACAGCATCTAAACTTGTCAAATGTGCTAAGTACTGCCGCTGTAGTATAACGTAACACAGAGCACCTGCGATTGCAAATCTCAAAACCGAAAGTCAAAAAATATTGTGCATTCAAATCGGCAGTTTCAATTCCCCGCATATTAATAGCGTCTCGAGCTGCATAAATGACTATATATTTTCCTCCATGTGTTTCCTTCCTGCTGTGCTGCTAAATGAGCCGCTCTGTGAGACAGCCAATCAGAGCAGAGCTCATCATTATTATTCATGAACCTTCCAAATAAGGGGGACAAATCCTAGGGTTGTAAATGGATCGTTTCTGGAGAATGTTTGCCCTTACCTAAGCCATATACCTTCTATGTAGATCAGAGAACAATTTAAATTAAAGCTGCAAGCTATTCAAATGAGGTATTCAAAATGTTGTTTCTTCATGATGGTAATGCATGGTGATCTCTGGCTCTCTCAAAGCCATTTGCCATTTTGAATAAAAAAAAGAAGAATGGATGAATTTAATGAATAAGGTCAGCCACTTATTCACACAACTTCTAAATTATTAAAAATATTTTTTCCTTATCTTGCCTAGAGCACCAAGGACAGCCACTAAACCTCGCACCCGGGCTCATCGCCGACCGGTGGCTTTAGGAAAACAGCAAACGGTGGGCAGTATGCTTTTAATACAGTAAATATAGGAGAAATATGTCATAAGTCATTTAAATGTGCCAAACTTGCCGCTGCCAGCTGGTGGCGCTATGCCTATAACTGATTATTGGCATGTAGATGTGTTCAGGCCAGCACTTTTATCAAACATATGAAGTTTGGTGCAGATTGACCTTGGTATGTTTGAGTTAGTGAAAGATATGATATATCCTGCTGCCAACAGGTGGCGCTATGATAATATCTGAATATTGGCCTTTAGGTGTCTTCAGGCCAGGACTCTTACCAAACCTGTGAATTTTGAGGCAGATTGGACATTTTATGGCTGAGTTATAACAACTTCTATGTCCATGGCGAAACAACAAACTTTGTCATGCCACCACGGACACGCCCTTTAATGAAAACTCAAGATCTTCGCAATTTAACATCTCTAAGGCCTCTAGATCAGACTGACCAAATATAATGTTGATTTAATCAAATCTCTAGGAGGAGTTTGCTATAAACCTAACCCCCTGCAAAGACTTCAGATAATGCCAACTGTGAACCAATATGCTACATTTTCCCTATATTCTGATATTGATGATGTTAAGAACATGTAATTCATGATGATAACAAAATGTTATTATTGCTTGCATTACGTCCACCAACTCTGCTTAAATGTCATCGTTACCTATCTGTACAATTTGTGTGTGGATATTGCTTTTCTGGTGACTCCTGTCATAAGACATCACTCTTAAGCGCTACATAACTAAGAATCAATTAGGAAAACTGTGCCCAGTTGGCACATGCATTCACAGTAACCCTCTGCCAGTTTGGATTTAAAGTTTACAGAATTGAAAGGGTTAAACTTTAAAATCAACACACAGACACATACACACAATATATAAAATTTTGCCATCCAGTTTCATTTGTTAATATTAACTATATTAGTTAACATGAACAATAATTAAATAGCATTTATTAATGTTAATTAATATTAACCTAAAAAAAGTATTCATATATTGTTTAAAGGTAAATTAGTATCTTTTAACATTAGTTTATGTACTGTGAATTAACATGAACATGAACACAGTTCATGTGGGTGAACAGCAATGCACAATAAAGTGCTCTATAAATGCTTCATTCTTTCAAAATATCTTTAAAAATCAACTTGAGTATTGTAATGGGGCGATATATATATAACTCATGTTAAAATAGTACAATTTTCAGATGTTTTGAACAGATAACAGCAAAGTTTGTTTTGTTGTCAAAGTTTGTCTTGAAATTGTTAATTTAAATGTATATTCAATAAATAACACTATGAAAATAAATGTCTATCAATGAAGATAAATCGCTCATGCTAAAAAGTTGTATTTTTCTTAATCTTTTGCTATGTGACTGAATAGGGCAAGTTCATGGTACAGTTCAGTAAAAAATAAATAAAAATCAAAAACTGCACAATACAAAGAATGAAATACTTAGTGACCCTTTATATTTTCTCAAAATATCAAACTCTCAAAGATCACACATATTTGTGTCGATTACACTACATATATGTGCATTTCTTCCTCAAAGATGGTCTGCAGCATGTGTCACTGCTCTCTCACCCTCTCTCCCTTTCACCCCTCCCCCCTGCACTCATTCTGACTGTCACTCTGTAGTGACTTAACGCACACACATAGACAGACAGTCAGGCAGAGTGAGAAAGGGTTTCTGATTTCTTTTTTAAATTTTCTTTAATTCATAGAAGCTTGTATAATTATGATATTAACAGCACTTGCTCAGAATGACTAGTTCTCTGTGTGAAAAAAAAGTTTTAAAGAGTTTGGATGCTGCACTTTAAAGATATAAAAAGAATTATGGTTATCTTTTTTACTATAACTTTAAAAAATCACCATGTCAACACTGTTCAAGATATCCCAAATCCGCTCGCAATTTAGCATCTTCAGAATATTCTCTTCATGTTAAAAAAGTTTGGTGTGAACAGCATGTTGCTCTTATGAGAAGTATAAATTTGTTTACAGCCTGATTTTTCCAAAAATCCACATTCAAATCAAAATAGCCAGCTTCCTGTTGGTCGTAGCTAATGAGTTTAATTTAGAAAGTTGTCCAGATTGATGAGAACGATATATGTACCGAGTTTGGTGACTGTAGGAAAAACTAACCCCCCAACTTTTGTCAAAAGATGGCGCTATAGAGTGCCTGCTCCATACCCATTTATGGCCTTTTGCCAGTGTCTAACTATCATTAATATTGATGTGTGTGTTGAGTTTCATGAAATTCTAAGCATGTTATCTGCCTCGAAAAGACAGGAACCTAATTTTAAAGTTTGACACGTTGCCATGGCAACAGCATTTGATTTATCATCGACCCCTTTACATATTCTCATCGGCCGTGTTTTGACATTATTTTGATGAAGTTTAAAGAAAATCGAGTAAAATTAAGAGGCTGATTTCAAACCATTTTGAAAATGACACGCTTCCTGCTGCCAGTAGGTGGCGCTATAACTTTGACTCATAATAGTCACGTTTATGTAATCGGCATCATAAAACGAACAAACTGGCGAAGTTTCATCAGAATCAGGCAATGTGTATTAGACACTTCCTGTTTCTCATTTCTCGCCATAACTTTGTCGCCTTGCCACGGCCAAACCGTTCGAGATATCAAAAATCCGCTCACAATTTTGCATCCTCAATGTCTTGAGATCATGCTGACCGAGGTTGGTGACAATCCCATGGAAATCCTGGGAGGAGTATCAAATTCCAGAGCATGCGCTTTTTACTCAGCCCTAAATATCTCACTTCCTGTTGGGTGGAGCCCATGACATAGAGTACAAAACTTGTTTGGCTCAGTGAGATCTATATGTGTACCGAGTTTCATATGAATACGTGCAAGTATATGTGCGCAGTACATCAAGTTTTCTGACTGTGTTCCAGGGGGCGCTGTAGCGGCCCTGTACCACGCCCGGGTCCCAGCCTCTGTGGCGTCCTGATGGCCGCAGATTCCAACGTGTGTGCAAATGAGTTTTTGAGTATGTTAAGGCCCCTAAAAGTGCCCGGAAGGTTGAAAAAAAAAAAAGAGGAAAATAAGAATCCTTAGAAGAACAATAGGGCCTTCGCCCATTCTGGGCTCGGGCCCTAAATATTGTATCAATGCATTCTATGGCACCTTTAATTAATTTATCAGGAGCCTAATTGAGATCTGTAACCCTCGATATTGGGCACTTTTGGTCATGAAACAAACAAATCATGGTAACTGAAAACTGCTTTTGCATGATGCTGCATCCACACCACTAGGTGTCAGTAGAAATCCAAGAGCACTGTCATATTCACCAGTGCGTCATAAATGAAAAAATAGCGACTCTTCAGACTCATTTTCTCACTTGCATGGAAATCTTTAATTAAAAATGAGATGAAAACCATTGTGCGATCATGAAACACGTCTGCAGGTGCGTTACGTGTCTATTTAGCCTTCGTTTCTGCATATCTTTGTGAGTGCCACATCCCCACTTTCACACTGACATGTCCTTGTAGTGGCACAAGGAGACGGTGGTGCCCTTTATGATATGAAGAGCAGGGAAAAGGTTATTCGCTAGAGGTTGATATGTGTCAATCACCCTTTGGAGGCTGTTTGCTGTCACTGCCTCGGTCGGTGCACAACCTCCCGCGCACACTCTGATAATGCTCCAAATATCAGGTGAGAGGAGAGAGAGCTGGCAGAAAAGAGATTGCCTGACCTTATTGTTTGCTTTCGTCTCCTCTTTGTTCTTCACAAATAAAGGTTTTTTAATAAACTGAAAAGGTCCTCCGCCACAGCCTGGGGAACCAATGAAAGGGAGCACTGAGGTATGGCACAATGTGGCAGCACAGAAAGAAGCAGCTCATCAGAAAATAACAAAGGTGCAAGTTAAAGATAAGGCTGCTGTCAGAGATTAATCCCACCAGCCTTGATTGTTTTCTTTAATACCGGCCCTGCTACGGCAAGCGATAAGTTTGCTGAGTAATTTAGTTTTTTCCCTATTTTTTTTTTTTTTTTTTTCTTCTTCGCTAGAATAGGAGGCAGCGGAGAAGGATAGGACAGGAAATAATATTCAGGTGTGCCCAGTAATTGATTTTCTCTTTTTCCTCCCTCTCTCTCCCTCTTACTTTCCACCAAATAAAATGAAAGCCAAAAGTGCTTTCGTTCCACTTTCTTTTAGTCTTTTTTCCGCCCCTCACTTTCTCCGCAGATTAATAAACTTGCTTTATTCAAACCATTAAAGGATAAAGAGACTGCCTTGCGAGGCATTTTTTTGTGGGGGATTGTTTAAAGCAAACTGAAAGCAGACCACCGTCAGACGATGTGACAAGCTTGAGGTGATTTTAGGTAAAGGATAAAAGGCTGCCTCTCTATGATGAACGTGGCTCAGACGGTGTTAATTAATTACAGCACTGATGAAGAGAGAGGAAACTAAGATGATACATTTGCCTTATGACTGACTGAATAACTCAAAAAGATATGCTGTAAATAAATAAATGAACAAACTGGTTTTGAATTAGCCGAAAATCTGTATTTTTAGCAATATAGGTTATACAATGTATAAAAAAAATTCAGTAGTTTTTACAAAATAATTTTGGCAGTTGTGGTTGCCAGAATAATTTTGTAATAAAAAAACATATTTACAGATTTAAGAAATTTACAAATAAGAAAATTTGAATGTAAACTAATAAATTCAACAACATACTGCTAGTAAAATCTGTTTTGTTTATGTAACATATACTGACAACTACCATAATAATGCAGGTCGTAAAAGAAAAAGCCACATGAAGAATCAAAGTCCATCACAAATAGCTTTTCCACAAGCTGAAGTATATACTAATCACTGTATTTCAACCCAACCCAACTGTATGATTTTGAGATCCATCTTTTCACTAACTAACTATTACAGAAGGTTCAGATGCTCACTGATGATCCAGAAGGAAACACAATGCATTAAGAGCCAGGGGGTGAAAACGTTTGGAATTTGAAGATCAGGGTAAATTTAACTTTTGTCTTCTGGAAAACATCTTCTGTAGCCTCTAAAGTACGGTGGCCGAGAGAGGTCAACGCGCTGCAACTTAAGGAAACACATGCAAACAGAAAAAAACGACAACAAATTAAGAAAACATCTTCATCAGTCAACACAGGCACTGCAAATTCTCACAACACAACCAAACTTAGAAACACCTGCAAACTCAGAAACGCGCTGCAAACACACGAACGCGCTGTAAACACACGAACGCGCTGCAAACTCAGAAAGGCACTGCAAATTCAGAAAAGCGCTGTAAATAGCACGGAACACAACGGAAATGTTTCAGGGGGACCTCAAAAAGTGACGAACCCATCTGGGACCTGATTATTTGTTCCGTGGCTGTTGGTCAGAGCAGAGGTGAAAAAAAAAAAATTCTTCAATGTTCAATTATTCTTCTTTAATAAAAAATAAAAAAGGAGCAGATGCTTTATATTCATAAACAGAAATTTGCTAAATGCACACCAGTGATGCGAGGTCCCGAACCTGACCGACGTTTTCAACTAACCCACCCGCAACTTGGACCACAAAAAAAAGAAGAAAAAAAAAGAAGCAAATTGTACCTGACCCGCTTCCTGACCCGCATGTTTAATATTTGTGACTGACACCAGCGATTATATGTGGCTATGCGGTGGAGATGCGTTCACTGTCAAACATCATTCGGCATTAATTAGGTCATTTTGTCAAAAGAAATGTTCTTGATTACAAGAAAAATGCAGATTGTTCTTGTTGTTGTTTGTCTTTCCTTTATACAGATTTAAATAGTTTCGTTTTCGAAGTACTCAGTGATTCTCCGATGTTAAATATGATCAAGAATTATTTTATTTCGATCTACAGTGTAAAAAAGTTAAGAAAAAGATTAGCCTATATCCCTAAATATATATAGACTACAAGCTAATTCCTTTTTTCTTAAGTTTTAACTTTTTCTAAAAATTATCAAGAATATTAAATCAACTTAATAGGCTAGATTAACGAATTTTATACAAACATAACAAATGCACTTCAAAACGAAGTTTTCATATAGAAATTCAGGAATCACGAATATGACAAAATAATATTATTTTATATATATTTATAGTTGTATCAAATGAATAAGGAAATTATAGTGCTTTGAATTTATTAAGTAATGTTTAATTTCGTTCGTTTCGCTCTCTGGAAATGTAAAGAAAAAATACAGTTTTTACTTGGAATTCGTTTTTAATCCCTGGTTTTAAACAAGCATATATATGAGATAATTTATATATTATTGCTTGAATAAACGTTTAAAAATAGTGCTAGAAATTTTATAATTAAGGAAATTAAACAGACCTAGGCGTTTGAAAAGACATAGTGAAATGTGTCTAATAATTCCAAAAAGAAAGAGAAGCATTGGACATAATCAAAATATTCGAGACATTTATTAGGAATACCATTTTCTTAACAATTAAGATGCTGCATGTATTTATCCAGGCTAATCGAAGTGTGCGTCTCTTCCCTGACTTTCCCAACAAAAATCCCACCCCCTCTCAGAAAATACATAAAACTGACATTAATGAGCTATATGCATTTAAAAGTAGCCTATTAAAATGGTACAATGGCATTGCTCAGTTCAACGTGTTGGGAAATCGGGCATTTTGTCCCGCGTCAGCATTTATTCAAAAGTTATGCGGAATTAGTTTATTCTGTTTATCTGGGTTTTTTTTTCTCTTATTCACTGATATACAGATTAAGATTGTTATTATATTCTGTGTATTTGGAGTTGTATTTCAATATTTTTGTAATGTTCAATTATTTTTCTTTAATAAAAAAAAAATAAAAATAAAAAAGAGCAGATGCTTTATATTCATAAACAGAAAATTGCTAAATGCACACCAAAGTGTAATTTATTTCTATAAGAAATGGAAGTTTTGAAAAAGTCTCAAATGCAAATGAATAACAAGAATGACATGTTGTTACATTTCATGGAGGATTTTCATCCATATTCTATTTAGTTCACGACAACACCTCTTCTCTGACCAACAGCCACGGAACAAATAATCAGGTCCCAGATGGGTCCGTCACTTTTTGAGGTCCCCCTGAAACATTTCCGTTGTGTTCTGTGCTATTTGCATTTTACAGCGCGTTTCTGAGTTTGCAGCGTGTTTCTGAGTTTGGTTGCGTTGTGAGGATTTGCAGCGCCTGTGTTGTCAAACTGATGAAGATGTTTTCTTAATTTGTTGTTGTTTTTTTCTGTTTGCATGTGTTTCCTTAAGTTGCAGCGCGTTGACCTCTCTCGGCCACCATACTAAAGGGCAATACTAAAGGAAAAAATATATGATTTTTAGATTTAGACAAAATAAGAAAAATGTACACATCTCCATTCTGTTCAAAAGTTTTCACCCCCTGGCTCTCAATGCATTGTTTTTCCTTCTGGAGCAGTATTGAGCATTTACACCTTCTGTAATAGTTGCATATGAGTCCCTCGGTTGTCCTCAGTGTGAAAAGATGGATCTCAAAAATCATACAGTCATTGTTGGAAAGGGTTCAAATACACACAAGTGCTGGAAAACCAAATAATTTGTGGGACCTGAAGGATTTTTCTGAAGAACAGCAGGCAGTTTAACTGTTCAGCACAAACAAGAGACTCATGAACAGCTATCGCTAAACAAACAACAACAAAAAACAGCTGTGTATCACTCAGCTAACAACACAGTATTAAGAATCAGGTGAATGTAAACTTTTGTACGGGGTAATTTTAATAAATTCAACTGTTATTTTTCTTGTGGACTATCTGTAAACATCTTTTATGTGAAATGTCTTATTCAGGTCAGTACTAAATAAACAATAACATGTATTGTGTATGATCCCTTTTTTGGTAAAATAATTAACATTTTGCAGATTTTTGCTAAAAGGGAGATGTAAACTTTTGACCTCAACTGTCGATAGTATGGAAACTTACTTATTTTTTAATTTACAGTTAAAATTTAAATATTTTACTCTCCAGTTTTTCATATTTCCTCTTATTACACAACTCTCTGAAAAGTTCATTCTGATTTGACAATTGTGACAATTAAGCCTTCATATCCACCACCATTCGAACATTTGATGTCAAAGAAAGAAAGAAAGAAAGAAAGCATTTAATAGATCATAGGTAAAGACTTTCAAATGCTGTTCTTTTCAACATTGTTACAGAAGAAAAAGACATATATCATGGTTTCCACAAAAATATTACGCAGCACAGCTGTTTTCAAGATGGATAAATATTTATTGAAGCATTAAAATTACTTCTGAATGATTTTGTGAGACACTGAAGACTGGAGTAATAATGGATGCTAAAAATCTAGAAAAATACTTTAAGTTTTAATATGGTAGTTTAACTTAAGTTTACATTTAAATACCGTAACTTCATGAACTGATATAATGTTAATGTGCCACCTATTGAAGTACTGGAATCTGTTTTGTACCTTTGTAATACACTGACAACCACCAAATGCAGGTGGTGATGTGGAAGTCACATGATCAACCAAAGCCCATCACAAGCAGCTTGTATAGAAAGTGCGCAATGTCATTCACACAAACACCAAACACTATCAGGTAACACGCATGAAGCTTAAATAATGCAATAAACATTAATTTAGCAACATTAGATGTAACATACAAAAACCCTAATGTACAAAACAGAAACAGTTATTGCAACAAAAAAACCATCAAATATAAAGAATGCAATGGAGGGAATTCTGGGAATGTCAGTTTACGGTTATTTACTGTAAATTACTTTTTTACTTTCAAAAACGGTATACTACCGTAAAATGACATGCCATGTCCATTTCAGTTTTTCATACTGTATCCTACCGTATATAGTAGGGTAACTTACTGTTAAATAAAATAATTTCAATTAAAATCAAAATGTCCAAGTATTTATTTTATTTTTTTTAAATGACCAGCAGACTGTATATTATCCCTTACTTGCATGATAGATTGTCTCTGTCATATTGTCTCAACTGAGTATCTAGAATCATCATCTCTAGAGTTCTAGAATTCAGAGCACATGAAAACAACTGACAATCGCAGAGCTCAAGCTGAGCCGCGTCTGTGTTTGTTCAGTCTAGCGGAGTGGTGGTCTTGCTAATGGACATCCGTCTTAGTGACAATTGCCATCCAAATGAGCACTGCCAGATCTTGACATGCGTTGACATAATCAGCCGCAGGGTGAAGTGAACTCTGGGAAACCGGCAGGCACGGAACACTGAAAGCATCTTTCATTTCTCGTGCTATCTATCCAGCGACACAGTCATCTCATAAATTCTTCCTCTGTTCGCAATGCATCAGTGAATCTGCTTATTAATATCTACAACCCTCTTTTATTTCTCCCTTATTGTCTCTCTATCTCTCTATCACTGCTGCCTTTCCAGTATCTCCAAGGCTCTCCTGAAGATGGACTCACTCCAGGGCTGTTTTTCCAATTATGCAGTTCCCTCTGCAATGAAGGTCATCACAATTAGAGCACCATTTAGCTTCTCCCAGTCAAAAGCACAGAATAGCGGTCGCGACTGTGCCGAGTGACCGCTGGATTGTCATTGCAGCCCACTCAAGTGGCTCTTTCATGACTGCAGGCAAATGCATTAGAAGAAACCTGAAGATTAGCTGTGGGCGAACTGAAAAGACAGCTCGGAAAGAGAAAAAGCTTTCAAAATCAATATTAGCTAGCATCTATTATGCACTCAGCTGCGGGTTGTATAGTCTCGTGTGGCAGCGGTGATGGAAAGTGGAAAGAGCTGTATAGACTCTACTGTATATTACATTTCTCTATTATCACTATTACAGATAAACTGTAAATGGATGTACTCTTGGTTATAACTGCTATAGAAAGAGGTGAGAGGCTGCTGGGCAGTTTTCCTGCAGCATGATGGAAACATACATATTAAAAATCATAGAAAAGCCTCTGTATTATATTTCAACTGCAGAGAGTGTTCATCAAAGAGTGTACCGTTTTCCTGTTCACATTGTCTCTGTCATTCTTACCCACATAGCCTGTTCCTTTATGTGTGTGTGTGTGTGTGTGTGTGTTAAGTCCTTTGTGTAGTGTTTGCATTTATCTTTATTCACATAACTGTGTTGCGGAGAAAATGAAAAAATAAAAAATCACTGATCCTCATATCCTTATTTCCTGTAGCATATTTACCGAACCTCTGCGTGTGTGTTTGGAGCAGATGGTGAGGGACTAAAGCTCCATGGTGGAGGGAAGGCGTCTAATTGCTTTAAGTAAATCGATACGGAACTGCAGCTAGCAGCAATCCCTCACTCTACATCAGCCTCTCACTGCAATTACCACATTGATTGGCCACTGCTAATTGAAGGCCTCGTTATTTCAGCTTTACGCAGTCATGGTGACATAGAGTTCAGACCCTAGCAAAATTTCTTTGTTCTCCTCCTCTAATATATATATATACACACACACACACACACACACACACACACACACACATTTCATGTTGTGCTTAACAAGATAAGAGTCAATGTCATAATGCAATTTTTGTGCAGATCTATACATTTATTTTAAAATACATGAAGTGCAATCTATACATACATTGTCTTGAAAACCCTTCTGATATGATGGACATGTTTGTATTTCTAAATTAAAATTCATAAAGTAAAAAAATCCCATGGTGATATATGTCCTTATATTTAAAAAAAAAAAGTGGTAACACTTTATTTTAAGGTGTCATTGTTACATGTTACATGTACTTACTATTATAATAACAACAATAAATTATGCATAATTACATGCAAGCCAAACCCTAATCCTTACCCTATGTCACAAGGAGGGTCAGAGACGTGCGGATCCATTTGCAGCATTTATTTGATACAAAACAAACACAAAGGGGCAGGCAGAAATCGTGGTCAAACACAGGCAGAAGGTCGGGGCTGGCAGCAAGAATCAAACACGGGAGGGAGTCCAGGAATCAAAACACAGGGAAAACAAACTCGGGAAGAAACGCTCGGAAATACAGACCATACGGAACAATAAGACTTCGCAGAGTGGCTGTGTGTGTGTGAAGCTTAAATGCAGTCAGTGTGATGAGGTGCAGCTGTGAGCAGTAATCAGTAAAGTGAGAGCAGGTGAATGCAGTGATTGGTGCAGTGGCTTATGGGGATTGCAGTCCAGAATGTGTGTGCAAGAGTTCATGATGACAAGACGACCAATACGTGACAGAGCCCCTCCCCAAGGAGCGGCTTCCAGACGCTCTAACCACCTAATACAACCTGGAGGGTGGTGGAGCGGAGGCGGAACAGGGGGAGGGATGGAGGGCCAGGTCCATGTGGGGGTACTGGAACTATGAACTGCGGCGGAGCCGACGGAGGGAGAAGCCATGGCGGAGGAAGGGTTGGCTCCTGCATGGGGCCAACCGACGGAGGTGGAGCCGGTGGAGCCCGAGGCGGAACCGGAGAGTCGATGGTCCTAGGTGACACCGAGGATCCGGAGGGCCAAGGCGGAACCCAAGGCTCTGGTGACCCCGGCGGAGATGGAGGTCCGGAGGTACGCAGCGGAGCCGGAGTGACAGAGGATCGAGGCTGTGCCCACGGGAGGGAGGAGGTCCACAGAGCCGGCAGGACGGAGTGACGAGGCGCAGCCGGAGGAGTAGAGTCCAGAGGCGAAGGTGGGGCGACGACTGACCGGGGCGGAGCCGAAGAGACGATGGAGCCCGGAGGAGCTGGTGGGCCGACGGCCGACAACGGAGACGAGGGAGCACAGAGCCGGGGTGAAGCCGCAGGGTCGGAGGGCCGAGGTGGAGTCCAGGACTCTGAGACTGGAGGTGATGGTGAGGGATCCTTCAGTCTGGACACTGATGGAGACTGGCAGTCTCACGGCAAGTCCTCTGCACCGAAGGTGGGATGTGGGTGAGCAGAGGGACTGTCAGGAGACAGAGGTGGCGGGACTGGAGCAGCAGGGAGGGTGGGTGGGAACCCACACAGTCCATGCATGGCCTCCGTGACCAGAACCGGGCAGACAGGAATCTCAGGACGACTGGACGGAACCAGCGGAGGCTCTGGAAGGCTGGGCTGAACCAGCGGAGGCTCTGGAAGGCTGGGCTGAACCAGCGGAGGCTCTGGAAGGCTGGGCTGAACCAGCGGAGGCTCTGGAAGGCTGGGCAGAACCAGCGGAGGCTCTGGAAGGCTGGGCTGAACCAGCGGAGGCTCTGGAAGGCCGGGCGGGACCAGCGGAGGCTCTGGAAGGCCGGGCGGGACCAGCGGAGGCTCTGGAAGGCCGGGCGGAACCAGCGGAGACTCTGGAAGGCCGGTCGGGACCAGCGGAGACTCTGGAAGGCCGGGCGGGACCAGCGGAGACTCTGGAAGGCCGGTCGGGACCAGCGGAGACTCTGGAAGGCCGGGCGGAACCAGCGGAGACTCTGGAAGGCCGGGCGGGACCAGCGGAGGCTCTGGAAGGCCGGGCGGGACCAGCGGAGGCTCTGGAAGGCCGGGCGGGACCAGCGGAGGCTCTGGAAGGCCGGGCGGGACCAGCGGAGGCTCTGGAAGGCTCTCTTGAGGAGCGGGCTCTGGACGGCGCTCTTGAGGAGCGGGCTCTGGAGAACTGGACGACCCCAGCGGAGAGTCTGGAGGGCAGCCATCTTGTGCAATGGCTCTGGAAGGGTGACCATCTTGAGAGCAGACTCTGGAAGGGCAGCCATTTTGCGAACAGACTCTAGAAGGGAGGCCATCTTGTGAACAGACTCTAGAAGGGCGGCCATCTTGTGAACAGGCTCTGGAAGGGTGTTTACCGTGGGAACATTGTTGTCATCCTTGATTCCCACAGTAAAGGGAGAGCCACTCATTTGTAGAGCAATGTCCACGTAAGTTTGTAGAGTCCAGCCAGGTTCAAACGTGGGCATCAGTGAAGCCAAAGGCTCTAAGAGTCCTCCACGGAAAAAAATCATCAGGCAGCCATCATCCATAGTAGACTGATTAGCCAATTCGATGAAGTCCATCGCATACTCCTCAATAGTCCGCTCACCCTGTTTGAGACGCATGATCTGTACAGTGGTGTTCGTGCTGGAACCGGATGACTCCACAATAGCTGCTGGATCCTTGTAATGGCGAAGTCTTCTGTCACAAGGAGGGTCAGAGACGTGCGGATCCATTTGCAGCATTTATTTGATACAAAACAAACACAAAGGGGCAGGCAGAAATCGTGGTCAAACACAGGCAGAAGGTCGGGGCTGGCAGCAAGAATCAAACACGGGAGGGAGTCCAGGAATCAAAACACAGGGAAAACAAACTCGGGAAGAAACGCTCGGAAATACAGACCATACGGAACAATAAGACTTCGCAGAGTGGCTGTGTGCTAGCACTTTTTGACCCTGCATAGACAGCAATGATCCTACCACATTTAAGGCCCAGAAAGTTCTGAAGAACATCAACAAAATAGTCCATGTGACAACAGTGGTTAAACCATAATTTTATGAAGCTAAGGAATTTTTTTTTGCAGAAACTCCGTCTTCTGCCATTATGAGAGTACCACGACACACGCATTGAAGACAGTAACTCATGGGTTTTTGCCTCCAAAAAGTATTCTCGTATATCTTAATTTGTGTTCTGAAGATGAACAAAGGTCTTACGGGTTTGGAAAGACATGAGGGTGAGCAATTAATAACAGAAGTGAGTAATTAATGACAGAATTTCCATTTTTGAGTGAACTATCCCTTTAAGCCCACCTAATATAAAAAGGTACTGTTTTCTTTTATCTTGTTTGTTATAGAAATATTTCAATTTAATATTTATGATTAAATATTATATACTATAACTGCTTTTATTGCTTACTAATATTTAAAACAAACTGTAGTCTAACTATATTAACATTAACATTAACATTAACAAAGATTAATACATAGTGTAATAACATAGTCAGTGTATTGTTCATTGTTTGTCCATGTTAGTTAATACATTAATGTTAACAAATGACACCTTATTGTAAAGTGTTACCGGGACATTTTAAATGATATATATATATAATGATATTTCTACAGCCATTAAATAAAAATGTAAAATGTTATACATATTTGTGAATAAAAACAGTGTTTTTTTACTTTTAATAAATATCTGATATATATTATATACCAGTCTATGAATTTATAAGTTGTATTAATATGTGACCCTTAAAACTGAGATTCATACGTCATCTGAAAGTTAAATACTTAGCTTTCCATTGATGTATGGCTTGTTAGAATAGGACAATATTTAGCTGAGATACAACTATTTGAGTATTGGAATCTGAGAGTGCAAAAAAAAGCTAAATATTGAGAAAATCGCCTTCAAAGTTGTCTAAATGAAGTTCTTAGCCATGCATATTACTAATCAAAAATAAAGTTTTGATATATTTACGATATGAAAATTACAAAATTAATAATATAATTTATAATTTTGACCCATACAGTGTATATACCCATTCTAACTTAAGATTGGTTTTGTGGTCCAGGGTCCCATATTGTTATATGTATTACCTAGGTTTTTATTATTCCTACGTTAGTTGCAAAATATGTTCAATATAATTCAGTTATCACCTTTTTGCTAATTACAAAATGACACTCATCATAAATTGAAGTCCTGCTATTAATATTTTTTTCCATCTCTCTAAAAATATTTTGACTTTTTTAGCGTAATCAGATCTCCTTAGCAAAATAGCAAATGTCAAAACATATCTTAAGACAAAACATAATATGTCATTGCCCACACACAGTGCACTCAGTGAGTGGAACAGAAAGAATTTTCTGTGTGAAGCGTCTAACAATAGCCATTAAATTTTGTGCAACATTCATAAAACGATGTTGCTGTAATTTGTTCATTTTCAACAGGTTAGGAGAGAGGAGCTGGTGGCCATGCCCAGCACCAACCATGACCCTTCTCTTCATTTCCCATGAGCCCCGGTTAAAAATGACCTTCCATGCCTCTCCTCTCTGCTCCAAACCCCCTCGAAGAATAATAAGGGCGCCAGACACATTAATTAGACGCTCTATTTAGATAAATGTCTGCGAGCGAACGTGAGGTAGTTATTAATATTTCATATTAAAATAATTAAATTCAATTTTTCATTCGAGCGAAATAGAACATCTACATTAGCGTGCATTGCTTTCTCTTCTTACCTCCTTCCTGGGTGTGCATTTTTATTAAAGCCTTTTTTTCTTTCACACACATTTTCCTGCTCTCTTCCTTGCAATGTTCCCTCTGCAACACTGATTGGGTCAAAGTGCCACATGGAGAGAAGGTACAGGAAATGACTGTTAATTAAAGAGCTGACAGCTCGCATGTCGCTTGCTGCGTGTGTGAATGGAAGTGTGTGTGTGAGCGACATTGTGAATGTGTGTGTGTCTCTCTAAACCCAAATCGTGGACCATCTTAGATCAAATAGGTAACTACATCTGTCAAAAGACATTTTTGCCATGGCACTTTGTGCAATTGTTTCAATAAAATTCTAATTTAGCCTTATATTTCCTTCATCTCCGGTTTCCGTCCGTTTTCCCATCCTGTAGAGTCTCATCTCATCTTCCGCAGCATCACATTGTAGAGCACTTTTGTGCCCCTGATCTCTTCAAGGTTCAAATCCATCAGCAAAAATCTTAAATGCTTCCATTGTCTCTTGTGTGGGAGGTCAGTTCTCTGTTTCACCTGACCAGAAAGGGCTAAATGGTTGCCAGGGAGACTGGAGATCATTTGTGCGTATATGTGTGTGTGTGTATGCGTGTGCACTTGTGTCTGTGTTTCTTACGTGTGTGTAGCGCTTCTAATGCTTCTATCAGCCTTTAGTCACGCTGGTGTTATTTGGAGCAATAATACAGAGCCTGACAGTTTGTCTCTCTTCTGTCCGTTACTCAATAGCATAAAAGGCACCCCTGACCTTTAAAAGAGAGAACTAATAGATGAATGAAAGAAAGCCAGGACGTATACGCAGTGAGGGCAGACTCCTGTGGAAAAAAGCCATTCCGACACAGGAAGTACAATAGATGTAGAGCTGCGGCAATCATAGAGGTGTCGCGGAGTGTTACACAGAGTGGAGCGCATAGAATAAATTCATTACTGCTGCAATGAAATGGAGCAGAATGCCTATACACTGAAAAGCAAAAGCATTCACTCGAATAAATGCAAAAATACTATTCAAAAATACATATTTATAGTATTTAGTTTTTATGAAAATTCAACATATTCAGTGCACAAATGTGTGAACACAACTGGGCCAATTTATTTGAATTTAACATTAAATATGCATGGGGTTCAAAAACCTAAGACTGTATGAGATATTTATTAATTTCATAAATAATTGAATTAATTTAACAAATAAATAAACAATACATAAGAAAAATCCATGAATGTTACATTCTTGCAGAATTTTTTACAAATGTAAGGGATAAAATATATATTTTACATAAGATATTTACATACAGTCTAACCAAAAATTATTCAGACACCAGATATCATTTTTGATTTTTTTTTTTTTTTTTACTTGTGGGTGCAGGGTACATTTATGTAAGTGAGGATGGCAAAATAAAGTAAACTATGACATATTATACACAAAAATTCTACAAACAGTGGACTACTAGCAAAATTGATTGACCAAAGATTTTATATGACACTTTTACCAGACCATGTTTTGTTATGCACCTTTCTATCAAAGTTATCTGCCAGATTGTTTGTTCTGAGTTCTTGTCATATTTTATTACCATTTTCTAGACTATAGTGAATAAACTGTGATAATGTGAGAAATCTTGAAGGTGTCTAAATAAATTTTGGTTTGAGTGTAATTCATTTGTGATTATCAAGATGAATTTAGTCTGACACAGTTTAACTCTGAGTTCTTATCATATTTTATTACCATTTTCTAAACTATAGCGAATAAACGGTGATAATGTGAGAAAAAAATTAGGTTTGACTGTATAAGGCAAAAAAATAACAATTCTCTTGTTCAAAAATGTGTCCTGTTCAAAAGTTTTCTCCCCCTTGTTTTTCAATACAGTGTCTTGTCATTTGGAGCATCATCAAATGCTTTTACCTTGTTTGTGTGAATATCTAGATCTCAGTATCATATAGCCACTGTTGGGATCAGCTCAAATCTGCAGAAGATGCTGAAAAATAAAAAAAATGTGCTAGATTACACTCTTAAAAATAAAGGTGCTTCAAAAGGTTCTTCAAGCGTAGCCATAGAAGAACCTTTTTTGGTTCCACAAAGAACCATTCAGTCAAAGGTTCTTTAAAGAACCATTTCTTGCTTACATTTTTAGAATCTGAAGAACCTTATTTGCCACAAAGAACCTTTTGTGAAACAGAAAGGTTCTTCAGATGTTAAAGGTTCTCACCATTTAGACAAAAAGGTTCTTCTATGGCATCGTGAAGCACCTTTATTTTTAAGAGTGTAGTTTGCACTATTATCACAAAACATACAAATAATGATCTTCAATGAAGGTACACACCATAATAAGAACCACTTTTGAGATTATCAAAATAATGATAATAACCTGATCAGTGCAGTATTAAGGCGAGACAATGCAGGTGAATAGGGTAAAAAAATGAACAGTTATGACCTTACTTACCCAGTTGATTGATTGCATTGATATAGCAAACATTTTTTGTATTACAAGTTTTCTAAAATGTTAGGTTTAAATATGCAAATGAGGCATTATTTAATTAAATATGCGCTAATTTGCATACATTTCTAGTACAAAAATCTAAACACTGGATGAAGTCCGTTTCATAATTCTTGTTTAATTTTTTTTGACATGTTAGAGTCGAATGTTTTTACAGAGGGAATTTTGGGTATTTGTCACTTCATAATTCAGAATATACTTAGAACCGGATTTTTCTTACCATTTTTGAGAGAGTAAAATGTTGTATAAAATCAAGCAAATTATATATGAACAAATCTCTCCGTAAAAACCTTCAGGATATAGATGGGAATAAAAATGTCAAGTTTGGTGTGTGTAAGTGTTACTGAAGTGGAGATTTATGGCTCAGTGTAGAAAAATTAACTCATTTTGAGAAAACACTCTTTAAAAATATGTATTGTAATGGAAATCTATTGACACAAATAGATAAAGTGCTATATAAGAAACACTTAACAGTGTCTTTTGAGTGTTTTCTTTCCACTAGCCTGAAAGAAAGAAAAAATCTCAAATTTGATAGGTGCATATTTATGAACCCTCTTTATTTATTTTTTTAAATGATAAACATCTTTCAGATTCTAAAAAAGCTATGCAAACGTATGCACTCAACTGTAGGAATCTTAAATATTTTTTAATTAATTTTATTGTTTATTTCCTGCTTTGAGGTTTCAACTGCATTCAATCCCACATTCAAACCCACTCGATTTTATTATATCAAAATTTGAAAAAGCCCAAAATTTGAAAAAAAATTGAAATTTATATGAATTTATACAGTGATAATTTTTCTGCTAAAGCAAACTGTGAAAGCACATTATTGTGGACCTGCAGTTCGCTAAAGCTCACATCTCCAATCTCCAATCTAAAACAACTTTCGGCCTATCGGTCTCCATAGCATCTTTTTAACAAGATTAATGTTAAATAATGTGCATTTGTTCATGAGTTAGCAGTTTGTGTAGACTAAAAGGCTGGCTGATGATTAGGCAGATATGGGGAGTATTTAGCATGTTATTCTCCCCCTGCTCTCTTTTGGACTCTTCCTTGGCTCTGTGCCTAGTGAGTGTAATTTGGATGAGTACTGCTCGCTTGCCTTTGGGCTCATTAACAACAATATAAACAGTAATTACAGTGATCGCCTAATTAATTCATTGAAAAACGGGCGAAAAAAGGAAAACGCTGAATGGTTAAGAAGCAAACGCAAATCTTTTGCCAAGATAACAATTTTATGGCAACATTGTTGACATAATTAGCAATTTCACGTGCCACAATACAACTTCAATAATTACAACACTTTTTTTTTTAGGAATTCATTTATGTGCATTCTCCTCTTATTGTTTGCAAAGATTTCCACAGTGCCCATCATTTGCGCAATTGTCCCTTCTTTGATATTCTTGAGAAAATTTACTACTTACAATCTACTTCTTTTGTTCCAGAGCCAATAATGTGTTTCTGTCTGGGCATCTATGACGAGTCTGCAGTGTGCTTAGTCTGGAAAGAGAGAAAAAAAATTCACGTGACTCTTAGCTCTTCATTATTGGTCTTAATTAGCTTAATTAGTGTAATTACTTAATTGTGGTTAGTTAAAAAATGATAAATACCTACCGGTAAAAGATGAATCGCTTGTAAGAGAAATTAATGAGCTTATATTTCATTAATATAACTGACTAATATTTTTCCTATGAAATTTCATTCACCTTTTTTCTTATTGAATAGCATCACCTATATTCCCTTATGAAACATACTACATTCTTAATATATAATAAAGGTTCCAAAAGGGTGTTTTTGCAGTGATGCCATAGAAGAACCATTTTTGGTTCCCCAAAGAACCTTTCAGTGAACAGCTCTTAAAAGAACTATTTAAAAAAAAAAAAAAAAAAAAAAAAAAACTAAAGAACCTTATTCAACTATAAAGAAACTTTTCAGCATTTGAAAGATTCCATGGATCTTCAAGGTTCTTCATAGAACCATTGATGCCAATAAAGAACTTTTTGTGTAGGAATATAATCCAAAATATAATACAATATTTTAAATCATACATATCCATTCTAGAAACTGCTAATATATATTTTTAATTTTATTTTATTGCTTTTATAGCACATTATCTATTTGTGTCAATAGATTTCAATTACAATACATATTTGTAAAGGCCGTTTTCTCAAAATGTGTTTTTTTTCTCCTACACTGAGCCATAAATCTCCACTTCAGTACTTACACACATTAAACTCTAAAACCATTTGACGCTAATATGCCAAAAAAATTTAACAAGAATTTTGAAACTGACTTTATGCAGTTTTTAGATTTTTGTATTAGAAATGTATGCAAATTAGCGCATATTTCATTCAAGAATACCTAATTTGCATATTAAAATTTAACATTCTAGAAAACTTGTAATACAAAAAATGTTTGCAATTATCAATGTAATCAATCACCTGAGTAATTAAGGTGATAACTATTAGTTTTTTTAACCCTATTCATCTGCAGTGTCTAGCCTTAATTATCGATTTAATACAATATACATTAAATAATTCAATATATTGATCATTGATATATAAGGAAATATGTTTTTTCTTGCATTTGGGTTACTTATTGCGTGTTAATTTTTCACAGTATCTGAAATACAATTAATCTGATACCTTAAATAATATTAGCTTTTGAATAAGTGAAAGTTGAAACTACTACAGACTTTCGCTGATAAATTAAGACTATTTTAAAATGAACTGATTCTTCCTTCAGTAATTTATCAGGAATCTAGATAAACTGTGAGAATAAGCTTTTCAGCTGTTGATCTTAGACTGTTTCAAGCAGTGTTTTTAATGCCCTAACAATGTAAGAGCAAGATATTTTAGTGACAGAGACTGATCATTGATCGGCAGTGAAAGCAGACAGGCAGAAAGCATGAATGAGCTCCTGGGCCGCATGGAAACCAGGCTGTAGTTGTGCCAGCTGACTGGTCGCCAGCAATGGAAACTTCCCACAATTAACACAAATTACTGACAGTCTGCCAGCTATCAGCGCCTGGCATCAGCCTCGGGCCTGGCAGCCATGCAGAAATAGGAGGTGGGATCATATACAACAATGATAATGTGCACTTCTGTGTGTTCATCCATTATCACCAGTGTCACTGCCAATATGTGTCTCATGTCTCTGCATGTCATTTCTAAGTGGCACAAGAGTGGTGTGTGTGAGTGTGTATGTGTGTGTTTATAAAAATAACTCATGAGACGTTTGTTTGTTAAGGTTAATCATTCTCTAAGTATTTATGTATACTTTAAACAGACAATTTTCAAAAGGCAAATTTAAGAGTTTATTATTCTGAAGTCCTCATGCATATCAGATCAGTGTGATATGATAGGTTGAAAGTGTTTATTTATCTTCTCTTGCCATTGTTATCTATTTATTATTTACATTGTGCAAATGTATCAAGTCTGTAAAAGAAAAAAAGAAATGATGTAATGTGGCACAAGGTTTTAATCTGAGATATCTTCCCATTCTGGATTTTTGCACATAGAAAATCACAGAACAAGCACAGACTGCAGCAACTTTCAACTGTTAGAATAGAGTTATAGCGCCATCTAATGTTTTTTCTAGTAGAGTTTGGGATGTATCTTCCTCGCTATAATTAATAAAACGTTGTTTTGAAAAACTAAAAGTACACTGTAAGAAAAAAATGGTACAAAACTGTCACTGGGGCAATGTCTTTTTAAAAATTATTACTTTCAAAGTATGTACAGTCAAGCACGAAATTATTCATACCCCTGGCAAATTCTGACTTAAAGTTACTTTTATTCAACCAGCAAGTTTTTTTTTTTTTTTTTTTTTGGGGGGGGGGGGGGGGGGGGGTTGACCGGAAATGACACAGGCTTCTCCCAAAAGAAACAAGAGGCATCATTGTGGAAAAAAATAGATTCATTGGGAACAGCTGTTTTAATCAACTCAACAGGTGAAAAACAGAAGCTCTCTGCTGTTGGTTTGTGGACAGTCATGGCTAAGACAAAGGAGTTCACTGAGGACCTGCGGCTGCGCATTGTGGCTGCTCACAAGTCAGGAAAGGGCTATAAGACCATATCTAAATGTTTTGAAGTTCCGGTGGCTACAGTGCAAATTATTATTAAAAAATACAAGACGTTCCGCACTGTGAAAAAATCTCAGAGGATGCGGTCGGAAGACAAAAGTGACACCTGTGCTGGCCAGGAGGATAGTGAGAGAGGTAAAGAAGAATCCAACCAACCCCCACCAAGGCCATCCTTGAACCAGGGAACCTAATCACAGTAAACGGGACCATGAAAAAGGAGCAATACATCAAAATTCTCAAAAACAACATCAGGCAGTCTGCAGAGAAACTTGGCCTTGGGCAACAGTGGACATTTCAGCACGACAACGACCCAAAACACACAGCAAAAGTGGTGAAGAAATGATTAGCAGACAAAAACATTAACATTTTGCAGTGGCCCAGCCAGAGTCCTGACTTAAATCCAATTGAGAATCTGTGAAGGGAACTAAAGATCAGGGTGATGGCAAGGAGACCCTCCAACCTGAAAGAGTTGGAGCTCATCGCTAAAGATGAATGGGCAAAAATACCAGTGGAGGCATGCAAAAAGCTGGTCAGCAATTATAGAAAGCGTTTGATTGCTGTAATAGCCAATAAAGGCTTTTCTATTGATTATTGAGAAGGGTATGAATCATTTTGGACATGCCACCTTTTGTTCAAATGTAATGAGTATGAGTAATAATTTTTTCCACAATGATGCCTCTTGTACATCGTCTTATTATCTTCTGGGAGATGTCTGTGTCATTTCTAATCAAAAAACTTGGTGGTTAAATAAAAGTAACTTTAAGTCAGAATTTGCCAGGGGTATGAATAATTTCGGGCTTGACTGTATGTTTAAGCTAATATGTACCTTTAAGCTAATAATATGCACTTTTTTTAAGGGTTAGAAAAAGGTGCACCTTTTAGCTTTTGTACCTTAGGGTAGTGTGCAGATGACAGCTTTGTACCTTTTTCTGAGAGTGTAGATTTGCACATTGACCTGATACAATATACAAAGAGCTATAATACAGAAAGAGTACTAACTAACTAAATGCATTTCATGAATGACATCCCAGGGCTAGCAAAATGTAGCCTAAAATTAGTAGTGTCAGTGACACAAGCTGTAAATCTAAATACACATCCATGGAATCTGGTGTAAGGCTAAGTGGTTCAGGCTTAACTGTAGAAATTTGTGGAGAATCAAAAGGCCAATCAAATTCAATAATGTGCTCATCTTTTAAGCATTGCATTGAATTAAGACTTGTATGGAGGTTATTGTAGCTTTTTGTTATAGTGAGGTAGCTGTTGGAATTATTTTTCATGATTATTTTTGTTTATCATTTATTTTGGGCAGGAGCCTACAGCGTTAGCAGTTGCATAATTGATTCAAAGTTTATAAAAATATATATATATATATAATAATAATAATAATAAAAGAAAACTGCTTGACAAGAAATCTAGAATTTCTTTTAGCTTTTTGTCTGTATGGTCTACACTACCAGTCAAAAGTTTTTGAAGTAAGAAATGTTCATTTTTTATAAAGAAGTTTCTTCTGCTCGCCAAGCCTGCATTCATTTGATCATAAATATGGCAAAAGTGGTAATATTGTGAAATATTTGTACTATTTAAAATAACTGCTTTTATTATTTGAACACATTTCTAGAATAATTACTCCACTCTTCATTGTCGCATGATCCTTCAGAAATCATTTCAATATGCTGATTTGCTGTATAGGAATCATTTACTATTATTATTACCAAAATTTAAAACTGTTGAGTACACTATTTTCAGGATTCTTTGATAAATAGAAAGATCCAAACATCAGCATTTATAAATAGAAATTAATACTTTTATTTAGCAATCATCTAAAGTGCATGATAAAAACATTTATAATGTTACAAAAGATTTATTTTTCAGATAAATGCTGTCTTGTTGAGCAGACAAATCTTTTTTAAAGAAATCTTGCTGTTCAAAAACGTTTGACTCGTAGTGTACATGTTCTTATAATAGTTTTTCATTACTCTTTGTAAAAAATGAGCCTTAGGTAGCAGGCCTGTTACATTTACATTTAATACAAACTTTGCTAAAGTATAGACTAACATTTGAATTATAACTCCTACAATATTCCAAAATAAAAACTGATACTGCTTTCCAAGAGCAATATGAAAGCAATAACTGAAAAGTAAAGTCCTCAACAGACAACAGATGAGAGGAAGGTGAACTGTCGAACTCTACCATACTACAACAATATGATTCGTGTGCGTTTTTCCAAATCTTTTAAAATCTTTAGATTTTTTCTTTGTGAAAATCAAATCTAACTTTAAGACGTTATTAATCTAGCACTCAAGTGAGAAACATATGGCGAAGAAAGGTATTTTCTAGTTTTTATTTAAAATATCTTTTAAATTTTATAGCTATTTTGTTCTATTTTGTATATAATGTGAATGCAAATGTCAATAACAAAATTCAAATGTTGCCTTTAAGGGGAGACACTGCAGGTGAATAGGGTAAATAAATTAACTAATAGTTATCACCTTACTTACCCAGTTGATTAATTACATTGATAATTGCAAACATTTTTTGTATTACAAGCTTTCTAAAATGTTAGGTTTAAATATGCAAATGAGGCATTATTTAATGAAATACGTGTTATTTGCCTACATTTCTAGTACAAAAATCTGAACACTAGATAAAGTCAGTTTCAAAATTTCTGTTTAATTTTTTTGACATATTAGAGTCAAAAGTTTTTACAGAGGGAATTTTGGGTATCTCATTTCACCACACCATAATTCAGAAAAAAACTTTGAACAGACAGGAAACACTATATTTTTTTACCATTTTTGGGGGAACAAAGTGTTGTATAAAATCAATATGAACAAATCCCTCTGTAAAAACCTTATATATACAGGAATAAAAATATAAAGTTTGGTGTGTGTAAGTGTTACTGAAGTGGAGATTTATGGCTCAGTATAGAAGAAAAAAACTCATTTTAAAAAAACTGCCTTAATAAATATGTATTGTAATTGAAATCTATTGACAAATAGATAAAGTGCTACAAAAGAAATACTTTACAGTGTTTTGGATGTTTTCTTTCCACTAGTCTGAAAAAACACTTTATGAAAAACCAAAAAGCCCAAAATCTCAAACTTGATAGGTGCAGTGTCTCCCCTTAAAAATTATTATACTAATTATGATACAGTCTAAAATAGGCCTTTTGTTATTACTTTATGGCTGGAACACCACTAGATGTCAGCAAACGCATAGATTTGAGAATAACATTTCCCCATCACGTCTGACACGTCTGTTATTTTGGGTAGAACATATATTTTATTTACAAAACACGCATGGCGTCAAATCAAACTGCATATTTAATCGTTGTTGTCGTATTTAATAATAGCTTAGAAGTAAATTCCAACACGTTGAAGTGATGACTAATATTAAGATTTGTTATGGAAGTCGTAAAAACGTATTTGAAAACAATAGATCAGCGAAAATGCAACCATTTCTCAGAAATATACGACAAATATCTAAATATAAACAATGATAATAATATCCACAGGCTGAGCTGCAGCCAAGAGAGGAAGGCGTGCCACGCGCATGACGTCATCAAACATTTCTCGTGCCACATTCCCCAAACGGTGCGAGGGCAGTGAGAGAACGTTTTCGGTTTAATTTCTCCACAGTTCTCGTTTTGGTCTCCGCTGTTGCATAGGACCCTACAGCTGGTTTTGTTCCTTGGCTTCCTCCAGTCGTCTGCATAAAGTTTGTTACCGTGAGTATCCGTTCGTTTTCTTGTTTTCCTGAACTTTTCTTCAAGTTTGCCGCTGTCCTTCTTTGAGCTCTGTGTTTGTTTTGTTGTTTAACACATGACTGTGTTTCTTGACTATGATAAACAACGTAAAACAATCTAGAGAGGATGACAAACAATAGAGTGTCTTGTCATTAATAGCTGATAACGTCGTGTTGTTTCTTAACACAATTAGTTCTTTTTTTTAATGTTGACATAACGCGTTTTAGCCAGTTAGCTTGATAGTAGGAAGTCTCCTTAAGCCTCTGCTTGTAAATGTAGGTCTTCTTACGCTAAACCGAAGGTAAACTGGTTATACTGAGTTAAACAGCTCTTCCAGTTCATGACACAAAGATTCTGTCTGGCTCCTGTAACGTTAGAAAGATTAGTTTGTCAAGTACGACCGTTAGCCACTAACAAAAACAGATGATCCTGAGTGTTTTGATGACGATTGTTATTTTCATTGCAATGCATGAATTGATTCTCATCTTAACTTTTCATTTAAAGAGTCTGCTGAAGTTTGCTTATTAAAATGCCTGTTGTAAATGTTGATATGTCTTGGGGATCATTGAGCACAGATCTCAGATGGATGTCATGCTATACAGTGGCATCCTTCAGAATGTGAGGTCTGACGCTGAAATAGCATTTAAACACGTTTAATACAGTCAGGTCCATACATATTTGGACACTGACACAGTTTTTATTATTTTAGCTGTTGACCAAAACATGTTTAAGTTACAGTTATACAATGAATACGGGCTTAAAGTGCACACTCTGAGCTTTAATTTTTAGGGCAGTCTCATGAAATTGGTAGAAAGGTTAAGGAATTACAGAATATGTACCTCCCCCCTTTTTCAAGGGGCCATAAGTAATTGGACAGTTGACTCAAAAGCTGTTTCATGGACAGTTGTGATGTTTTCTACATCAATTAACCAGGTAAAAGGTTCGGAGTTGATTCCAAGTGTGCCATTTGCATTTGGAAGCTGTTGCTCTGAACCCATCATGCAGTCAAAGGAGCTCTGAATGCAAGTAAAACAGACAATTGTTAGGTTTCAAAAACAAAAGAAATCCATCAGAGAGATAGCAGGAATATTAGGAGTGGCCAAATCAACAGTTCGGTGAATTCTGAGAAGAAAAAGAACACACTGGTGAGCTCAGCAACATAAAAAGGCCTGGATGTTCACAAAAGACGACAGTATGGTGGATGATTGGATGATCTTCTCCATGGTAATAAAACATTTTACAACATCCAGCCAAGTGAAGAATACTCTCCAGGAGGTAGGCGTGTCACTGTCAAAGTATTCAATCAAAAGACTTTACAAGAGCAAAATAGAGAGGGTTTACCACAAGGTGCATACAAGGCCAGATTAGACTTTGTCAAAAAACATTTAAAAGGGCCAGACCACTTCTGGAAAAACATTTGTTGGACTGCTGAAATTAAAATCAACGTGTACCAGAATGACAGGAAGAAAAAAAGTATGGAGAAGGCTTGGAACAGCTCATGATCCAAAGCCTACAACATCATCATCTTTGAACATGGTGGAGCAGTGTAATGGCATGAGCATGCATGGCTTCCAGTGGCACTGGGTTACCTGTGTTTAGTGATGATGTGACAGAAGACAGAAGCAGCTGGAAGAATTCTGAAGTGTATAGGGATATACTGTCTGCCCAGATTCAGTTAAATGGAGCAAAGTTGTTTGGGCGGCTCTTCATAGTACAAATGGACGATGACCTAAAACATACAGCAAAAGCAACCTAGGAGTTTTTAAAGGTAAAAAAGTGGAATATTCTGCAATGGCCAAGTCAATCTTCTGATTTCAAATTGATTGAGCATGCATTTCACTTGCTGAAGACAAAACTAAAGGCAGAAAGACCCACAAACCAACAACAACTGAAGTCAGCTGCAGTAAAGGCCTGGCAAAGCACCACGAAGGAGGAAACCCAGTCTGTGGTGATGTCCATGAGTTCCAGACTTAAGACAGTCATTGCCTGCAAAGGATTCTCAACAAAATATTAAAAATGAACATTTTATTTATGATTAAATTTATTTGTCCAATTACTTTTGAGCCCTTGAAAATGGGGGGTCTGTGTGTAAAAATGGTTGTAATTCCTTAGCATTTTATGTTATATTTTTGTTCAACCTTTGAATTAAAGCTTGCACTTCAAGTCTGCACTTTAATTTCATCTTGACTGTATCATTTTAAAACTATTCTAGTGGCATACAGAGCCGAAATTATGAAAAGTGTGTCAGTGTCCAAATATATATGGACCTGACTGCATCTCTGTCAATGGATGCTGTCTAAAGCAGTTGTGATTATGAAAAACCCTAGTAGGTACTGCATGTGAAATATGTTAGATTCATTCAAGAAGTCTTCTTGAAACAAGCCAGCATGTTGTCTCGGAATAGCCTGAATGCTTATTTTTAAACTGCTTCAGTTTAATGCATGTGCCTTTTTTCACCAATGTTTGAAGAGGTCATCCATGCCCATTACAGTTCCTAAAAAAGATGTCAAAGTCCTTTGGTCTGTGTACTTTCATGACTGCGGTTGAGGAGCCCAGATCTGCCTCCTCCCTCATTTTCCCACTAATGCAGACCAGATGGAAATTAGAGCCACTGATGCAAGCCAAGAGATAACACTCACAACCGTGTGTTCTAATGCCAGATGCCCCCCCCCACCCCCAAACAAACACTCACGTCTGTGCTATCTGTTGGCCAATTTCACTAATGCATAATTTGCAGTGAAAGAGGGAGTTGGCATACAGGAGCCGGCTGACCATCCTGCTGTCACTTTGGGTGAAGAAGAGCCACTTAGAACGTGCATAATATGTTGTGGAGGTGTGGCAATTTCGCAGACATCAAGCTTCACCTTACAGGCCGGTATGCGTGACAATGGCGATTACGGTCAATGACATGTAAATGTGTGGTCTCGTAAAAACTGACAGCAGTGTTCGTATTTTAATGTCAAATCAGTCTTAAGGATGGTGAAAAAAACTGCTGAAAAATTGCATACCATCAGGCCATCTGAGATTTTAGATTTTTTTTTCACTGAAATTAATTTGCAGAGATCCTCTGCAGTGAATGGGTGCCGTCAAAATGAGAGTCCGAACAGCTGATAAAAGCATCACAATAAACTACAAGTAATCCAGTCCATTAGTTAACATCTTGTGATGAGAAAGACTTTGTGTTTGTAATGTTACGTCCAAGGACGTATTAATTTATTATTGTGTCTGGGGTAGTTGTTCTCTATGCTCTGTGTCTTCTGCTCTCCAGGTTTCTCTCTCTCCCTCTCTCTCTCTCTCGCTCTACCAGGGCGCTGATTGCAGCTCCAGCTGCAGGAGGTTAACACCAAGGAGGGAAGCAGCTTAAAAGCAGATCTCAACAGTCAGCTGAGGAGAAGTTCTCCAGAGCTGTCGGGTGTCCTGCTTAGTACAATTTGTTGTTGAGCTTCACCTTTATCATCATAACTGGTTGTACCTTACTTTCCATTTCTATTAGTTGCTTAGATTGTTGCTGAGATTGTTGCTGAATGTGTAAAGATTAAAGTTGAATTAACAAGCTTAACTTCCAACCCAAAGCACTGTGGCTTTGAGTGTTGCAGATTCATACTCATGTGCAGGTAGATACTGACATGCCTTCAGCTTATGGTACATCTGTATCGTTCTTCTTCTTCTTGTATGTGTTAAATTGTCACTTTCATTAAGGCACCATCATTAAGGCTTTTCTAATTTTGAACTTTCACTTTTGGATGAAATGTCAGTTCATAATTCTTAATAATACTTCTCTCAGATCATCCCCTGTTGTCCTGTCACATCAAAAGTCACCAACATATTTCATTAGAACTGTTTTTGCTTGTAAACCGTGCTTTATCTGTGCACATTTCAATAAAAGTCTTAATGATAAATTACACAACCAGTCAAAAGTTTTTGAACAGTAAGATTTTTTTTTTAATTAATAAGTCTCTTCCGCTCACCAAGCCTGCATTTATTTGATTCAAAGTACTGCAAAAACAGTAACATTTTGAATTATTTTTACTATTTAAAAGAACTGTTTTTTTTTTTTTACTTTCTATTTGAATAAATGTAATTTGTTCTTGTGATTTTTTTTTTTTAAAGCTGAATTCAGCATCATTACGCCAGTAAGTTCTTTTTATTATTATGTTGAAAACAGCTGAGTAGATTTTTTTTTTCAGGGTTTCTTTGATGAATAGAAAGCTCAGAAGAAAAGCATTTATCTGAAATGGCAATCTTTTGTAACATTATAAATGTCTCTATCCTCAGTTTTGACCGGAAAAATACTGACTCCAAACTTTTCTATTTATCGAAGAATCCTGAAAAAAAGGATTCAACTGTTTTAAATATTGATTAATAATAATTAATAATAATAATAATAATAATAATAAATGTTTCTCGAACAGCAAATCAGCATATTAGAATGATTTCTGAAGGATCATGTGACACTGAAGACTGGAGTAATGATGCTGAAAATGTATCATTGATCACAGAAATAAATTATATTTTAAAATATATTCAAATAGAAAGCAGTTATTTTTCAAATGTTAAAAATATATCACAATATTACTGCTTTTGCTGTATTTTGGATCAAATGAATGCAGGCTTGGTGTGCAGAAGAGAATTCTTTAAGCTTTTGAACAGGACAACATTACAGTTAATTACAAATACAGCTTTTTACTTCAAGACGTTAAATGATGGGCTGGAGTTGTGTGGATTATTTGTGGGTTATTGTGATGCTTTTATCAGCTGTTCGGACTCTCATTCTGATGGCACACATTCACTGCAGAGGATCCATTGGTGAGCAAGTGATGTAATGCTGAATTTCACAAAATCTATTCTGATAAAGAAACATCATCATGACATCTACATCTTGACAATGAGTGCATTTTTAGCAAATTGTCATTTGAATGAACTATTCCTGTAATATATTGTATTTCATAGCTTGTGTGTTTGGGGTGTTTATTGAACCAGGTTCAGTAAACATCAAAGGGCTGATGGCAGATGTACATACAAAAGCTGCCAGAGCCGTAGGTTCTGTTGTTTTATTTTTTTGTGGCTGTTGAACAACATAAGAACAATGAGGGGATGAGTCAAGGTTTCTGTTGCTTAGAAACAAGAGCACCCACCCAGAAGAAACCAGCCTCTCTTTTTTTGTATCAACATTAACCCATTCTTTCAGTAAATAGTCTTTTTCTGCTCTCATTTCCATAATTCAAACCCCAGTTGAGATACTATGCATAAAACAAACGCCCCGCAGATTAAAATAACATTTTTCTGTTGTCTTTCAGGTGAAGAGTCCCTGGACGGCAGCTAAAGAAAGCAGCCTGGTCAGCTGGTCAAGCTTGTTGATTTCTTCTGGCAGTTGGTGAGGATCTGTTTCTTTAAGAAAAACTTTCACGATAAGTCTATCTGTAAATCTATTACAGAACATTTGGTGGGTTTTGTTTTAACCAGAAAAGGCTTTACAGACTGTGGTTGTCATCAAAAAAAGGAAGGAAGTGACCTTGAGGTTTATGTTGTTGAATTACTTAAACGGTTGCATTTGTTTTTAGCTAGTATTGACTCTTTTAAGAGCATAACTTAGAACTTTCTGTAAGCTGCTGTTGCTTGGTTACAGAGAGGAAATAAAGCCCACCTGTGTCACTCAAATCAGTACATTTCTAGCATGGTGGCTGCCTATTGAGAGCACCGAATTGACACGTTATGATTGTAGCAGTATTCGTTTCATATAAGGACAACATTATAACCACGGACTTCTCAGATTTAGGCTGAGAAAAATTCATTGTCATGCTGATTTATATGCAAATCTTGAAATTGTGAACAGTGGACAGTTACTGCACAATCTTGACTATGTCTCCTTTCATGTTCTCAAAACCAGTGAAGATCAGGTGACTTTCACAAGAATTTCCGACTGAAAACCACTGTAGTGTCGCTGCCCGAATCATGCTGCTATGCCTGAATGAATACGCCTACTGGCTCTCATATCCGTAATCACAAATTGCCTGGAGAGCTTGAAGTCTCACGTCTGCTGTATTTTCACTGGCTGCATGGCTGTACTCTGGTTTGCATCCTTCTTATTCTCAGTAACCTGCATTAGAGTCTCAGAACAAGTGGTTTGGATGACTTTTTCCAAACTTGTAACATAGGCCATCCTATAGGTTAAAAAAAAAACCTGAACTTTTGTTATCATGCTACAGTGTCTTAATATACTGTACAACACATGACATACATTCATTCATGGGGCACTGCACTTATTCGCAATCACTCAAGTAGATTATTTGCATGTGCATTAAAGCTTTGCTGATTAAATAACGTTAATTCATCCACACTTTGTCTAGTGTGCGCTTTATGAGTGCGTACACCCAAATGGCGTGCATGCTAAAAGCCTATCAAGCACAGGGTTGCCAGGTTTTCACAACAAAACCCGCCCAATTGCTACTCAAAACTAGCCCGAAATTAACCCAATCGCGTTTTGAGGGGGGTCCCCCATTAAAAATTGTGTTCCGGGGGTAAAATACACAAGGATTACATATAAACAAAGTTTGTTACGTCTAAAGTGAAAGTTAAGAGAAAAACAGATGTGCACCTGTAAATAAGATGCACGCAGCTCTTAAAGCGATAGAACTAAACATGATGTCGCTTGTCATTAAAGGGTCAGTTCACCCAAAAATGTACTCGCTCACATGTTGTCCCAAACCTCAATTATTATTATTATTATTATTATTATTATTATTATTTTTATTTTTTGTGCTGAACAAAAAATAAGATGTTTTGAAGTATGTGGATAACAGTAGCTGGTACAAAGTACAGCAAAGACAGTAAAAGTTTGAAATATTTTTACTATTTAAAATAACTGTTTTCTATTTGAATATAATTTCTTCCTGTGATTTCAAAGCTGAATATTTAGCATCATTACTCCAGTCACATGATAATAATAACGTTGTGCTGCTCAAAAACATTTTTATTTATTTTTTATTATTATGTTGAAAACAGCTAAGTAGATTTTGATTTTTTTCTGAGTAGAAAGTTCAGAAGAACAGCATTTATCTGAAAACATATGTCTTTATGATCACTTTTGATTTCACTTTTAGTTTAAAAAATTTATACTGACTCCAAGCTTTTGAATGGAATATTGTATAATGTTACAAAAGCTTTTCATTTCTGATAAATGCTGATCTTTGGATCTTTTTAATCATCAAAGAATCCTGAGGAAAAAAATGACTCAACTGTTTTAAATATTGATGATAATAACAATAATTATAGGTCTTATAAATAGGTAAATGTTTCTTGAACAGCAAATCCGCATATTAGAATGACTTCTGAAGGATCATGTGACACTGAAGACTGGAGTAATGATGCTGAAAATTTAGCTTTGATCACAGGAATGTTAAGTTTTTAAAACATATTCAAATAGAAAACAGTTATTTTAAATAGTAAAAAATATTTCAACATTTTACTGTTTTTGCTGTACTTTGAATCGAATAAATGCAGGCTTGGTGAAAAGAGACGTCTTTTACTGTTCAAAAACTTTTGACTGGTGATGTAACTTCACAGGTAAATTCATTCTCAACTGAGATGATATGGAAATGCATCATGTGTAAGCCTGAACCATGGTGGAACCTAAACAAAGTCCATGTGTGTAAAAGACCTACAGTATTATTAATATTTACTGTAACATGTACCATTAATGTTTTTGCAATTAAAATCATCCACAAAATTCAGTGGAAAATATCTATGCGAAACTGCACAATGTTCTTCGACTGATCATAAAAATCACTCTTGACATGATAAATGTGTTTTTATGTAATGTGTATTGCAGATACATTGCTTGTCATAAAAACGCAGTGCAAATAGTGGTCTGTCAAAAGGTATTTAGCTTTGCAATTTGTAATCCAAGATGAGAAATAGCTTGCAGCATATTCTATAAATAATCTTAAGCCCAATCTTTTTTTCACTTTATCTCAGGACAGAGGTATTCAAAACTTGGCTCAACTCTATAGCTGATCTCATTTAACTCAGTGGTTGTGTTATCGCATCGGTGATCTAGCCCACACAACACTATCTCTGCCCAGTGGGTTGGTTGAAAAGGTTGTTTCTCTGAGGCAGTGAAACGTTGTTTTTCTGTCCATGTTTAAAAGACTTGGCTCAGTCGACAAGCCTCAGGTTATTTCAAACTAAAAATGCAACACCTTTTGTTTCTGCGGGTACTTTATTGTCGTAAGACCTCTATTGTCTAATGTTGGCTGAATCCCAGTATTGCACTGATGCCCAGACTAGTGCTAAATGCACTCGCTTTGCTTTACAGTGCCTTGCAAAAGTATTCATACCCCTTCATTTTTTTTCCACATTTTATGTTGTTGCCTTATGTTACACTGTTTTAAATTACTTTTTTATTCCACATCAATCTACACACAATGCACCATAATGACAAAGCAAGAACAGAATTGTTGCGACTTCATAAATATATATTTAAAAAAAAAACTGAAATGGGTACATTGCATATGTATTCATACTCAGTACTTAGCTAAATCACCTTTACAGCCTCAATTCTTTTTGGGTATGATGCAGCAAGATTTGCACATCAAAATTTGGCAATTATTTGCCATTCTTCGCCCTCACCTCTTCACCTTTCAAGTTCTGCCAGCTTGGATGGGGTCTGGCAGACATTTTCAGGTTTCTCCAGAATTGTTTGATTGGGTTCAAGCACAGGCTGTGGCTGGGCCACTCAAGGACATTCACAGTTGTCTATAAGCCACTCTTGCTGTGTGCTTGGGGCCATTGTCCTGTTGGATGGTTCTGTTGGCTGAGTTTTCTTTAAGACTATCAGTGGTGGACGAAGTACACAAATCAAGTACTTGAGTAAAAGTACAGATACGTATAATAGAATATTACTCCAGTAAAAGTAAAAGTACTCCTTTTTCAATTTTACTTGAGTGAAAGTACAAAAGTAATACATTTTTTGTGTACTTAAGTAAAAAAGTACTGAACTATTTTGATATTTTATAAAGGTTAATTTAATTTTATATTAGCATATATATATATATATATATATATATATATATATATATATATAAAAAATTTTTTTTTTTTTTAACATCCTACTGTTCAAAAAGCCTTGGATTTTCCCAAAATAATCACTAGCCTACATGGAGTCAAGTGTTGTTGATATGGACAACGTTGACAAGAGTGATGTTCACTGTGAAGCTTACATTGCCATGTACCTGAGAGAAAACTGATTTGACCATCTCATTTCAACCAGTAAGAAAAGGTGTTATTTTTAAAGCTTGTTATTTTGCAGAACGGCACAGTTATAAATGATAGGAGAATAAGGCCTGAAGTTAAGAAGAAAAATGTAATTATTTTTCTTTTTTCTCAAACATTTTCTGTGTAAAAACACTCCTGGCCAAATGCCCCCAGAGGGCTTTACTACCCATTTTGATAATTACTGTAGTTCTGTACCATGTTCTGAACATCACATCTTTTGTTTTTCCCTCAGATGTAAACTGTCTAGGTGGTTGATTATAAATATGTGGACTTCATATCTGAAAATTACCTCAACTTAGCACCAGCAAGCTTGTTTGTTAGGAAGTTAGCATCAGCTAACAATATTTACTTATTTTCAGTATGGTTATGAATAAACATTTGTATAAACATCTGTGTACTAGGCTAGTTGATCCGAACAATATAAAAAAGTATACCGTTAATAAACAATTTAAAAACAGACGTTACATAGGGATATATACGTAGCATTTTAATAAAACTGTTAATGTTACATCAGCAAGGAATATGAACGTGCATGAGTTATTTTATTTAATCCGTTATTTTAATGTTATTTGACCTAAAAAGAGACAATGATGTTAATGTGTCTGCATTCAAGCATTTCAGAGGGCTTAAATACATCACCCTCTACAGCAGACTTAGTTCGCAAACAACTGACAGATACAATAATTAATCCTAAAATGCGACATTATAACTTACTTTTCGCAGCATCACTCGCGCACGCGCTCACATGATCTCCCGGTTCTTGTTTGTGAATCCAGTTGACGGGAGACTCGCTCTAAACGGCTCATTTGAATCAATAAGTTGTCGACTCGAGAACAGCTGCAATTGGATCAGTCCAATTCGTGAATGAATCGTTTGTTGCGATTTGCGAACCGATTGAAAAGAATCAGTTTGTTCATTAATCAGACACCGCTTCTGCGTCTCGGAACACGTGATATATTATAAGGAGTAACGACATGTTTTTGAAATGTAGTGAAGTAAAAAGTACGATCTTATGCCTTGGAATGTAGTGAAGTAAAAGTAAAAGTTACTCAAAATAAAACTACTCCAGTAAAGTACAGATACTTGAAAAATGTACTTAAGTACAGTAACGAAGTACAACTACTTCGTTACTGTCCACCACTGAAGACTATCTCAATATTTTGGTGCATTGAGCTTTTCTTCTACTCTGATGAGTCCCTCACTCCCTGCCACTGAAAAACAGCACCACAGCATGAGGCTACTACCAGCACACTTTACTTTTGGGATGGTACTCTGCAGGCGATGAGCAGTGGCTGGTTTCCTTGAAAAATTATGCTTGGAATTGAGGTTCATCAGACCAGAGAATCTTGTTTCTCACCGTCTGAGGGTCCGTTAGGTGTCTTCACTTGAGGAGAGGATTGAGTCTTGCCACACCACTATATTAAGCCCATCTGCAAATATGATCATGGAGCTCAAGTAGAGTGACCATCAGATTCTTGTTCACCACCCTAGCCAAAGCCCTTCTCCATCAATTGCTTAGTTTGGAAGACTCTAGGAAGAGTCCTGGTTGTTTCAAACTTCTTACATTAAGGGTAATGGAGACTACATGCTTCTGTGAACCTTCAGTGCAACATTTTTTTTCTAAACTCTTCCCCAGATGTGTGACTTGATGCAGTCCTGTCTTTGAGCTCAACTAGAGTGACCATCAGGTTCTTGGGCATCACCCTAGCGAAAGCCCATCTCCATCAATTGCTCAATTTGACCAGAAGGCCAGCTCTAGGAAGAGTCCTGGTTGTTTCAAACTTCTTACATTAAGGGTAATGGAGACTACATTGAACCTTCAGTGCAACATATTTTTTTATAAACTCTTCCCCAGATGTGACTTGATGCAGTCCTGTCTTTGAGCTGTTTTTTTACCTCAGGGTTTTTGCTCTGGTATACATTTTCAGCTGTTAGATCTTTTATTAAGACTTGTGCAGGGCTCTACAGTGCAACCATTTCAGTCGGATTTGCTATTAAGTAATGTATCACGGATATATCTCACAAAGCCTTTCATAAAACAAAGTGTAGAGAGAGTGTAAATTAGAGATTAATTGTGCAGCGTAGAGAGCTTTGTTGATTATAATGGAACTTTATGAGATCGCGATGAACTAAGATGAGTGACAGCTTTTAATAATTTTAAGGGGGTTTGTAAATGAGCTATTGATTTAATACAACAGTTAAATAAATAAGAAGTTAATATTAAGTGACTTACATTGTCTGACTATAACACTATTGCCTTATTTTGCTCTATTTCGTCATCAAAAATGGTCTGAAACAAGTCACAACTGAGCCGCTGCGCATCTCCATTCAAACACAGCGTTGTTTCGTTTATAAATGAATCAAATTAATAAATTATTCAGTCATGAAATCAGTGACTTGTCGCCACCTATTGGCAGATTTAGTTTCATTTTTAAAGTAACTTTTTAGTTATTTAAATCATTTAATATTTCCGTTGTATATTAAAAAAATATAAAATATTCAAAATTGTATATTTAAAACATTAACCTCAACATGAATGAATGAATTTGATTGCATTCATGCCACCTCTGAGCCTTATTAAACATGAAAATACACCTACAAGCCACATTGTGTGTGACATTCTTCTGCGCCTCTAATAAAAATGAATTGTTATTACTGATTTCATTTGAGTGGTAACTTATTCTACTTGTTCCTATTCTGTTGTTTTAATTAGAAATTTTAAAAAGCTTTAAAAAATATAATTTTTGAAAAATTACTAAATACTTTAAAGTTGCCAAAAATGCCATTATAAAGGTAAAAACAAAATCCCTTGTAAATCACTTTAAGGAGTCAGATTTTTTTTATCAGATTTTTTTCATTATTGGTTAGAAGGTGCTCCTGATATTTTGACTGTGCTCCTACATTTTTTAAGTTAGGAGCACAAGTGCTCATAAAAGAAGGTGCTCCTGATATTTTGACTGTGCTCCTACATTTTTTAAGTTAGGAGCACAAGTGCTCATAAAAAGAAAAGTAAGCATAGAGCCCTGGTGTGCCTTTCCAAATTATACCCATTTAATTAAATTTGCCACAAGTTAACTTTACTCAAAGCGTAGTAACATTTACAAGCAATAAGAATGCTCTTGAGCTAAATTTCAACTCTCCCAGATATACTCCCAGTATGAACTCCCCCAGTATGAATACTTATGCAATGGAATCATTTAGGTTTTTTATTTTTAATAAATTTGCAAAGATGGTGTATGAAGTGTAGATTGATGTGGGGAAAAAAGTAATTTAAAACAGTTTAACATAAGTCAGCAACATAACAGAATGTGAAAAATGAAGGCTATGAATACTTTCACAAGGCACTGTATATGGTTGACAGAACTTCATGAAGAACTTCTATGTAGTACTGTAATATTTATGTCTCAATTATATTTTTATTTAACATTTAATATTGAAATATAACTTAATTAGAGTTACTTGTTTCAGTCATTAGTCTGATTTCCATCAAAAGTTGCAAGTTTAACTTCTGCGCAAAATTGAAATATGACATAAAACATTTGCAAATAAGCATCGTTTTCATCCAATGAGTCAAAGAGAACAAAATCGTCAGTTCCTGATAAACTGGCACTAAATATCACTAAGAAAAGTAGGAGAAGCCTGAATATACAAATTTTCATAAATAATACAGTACTTGCACTTCACAGTGAGCAGACTAAACACAAATGCGGTAACTGATTTCGGAGGCAGATGCCAGCTGTTTGGGAACACAGTTTTGTAAGAGTAAGTTCTGGGAGGCAATCATACACAAATACTTTGACAATAAACTTGCTCAGTAATGCTCAGGCATTTCAGACTGACCATAACAACATGTCAGATGCTCTGCAATGAGATCTGCTGGTTATTCAAGTTATCCCGTCTCGGAATTTATTTATTTTCCATTATCCACATTTAACCCTTTTCGCACTATTCAAAATCCATCTCAAGTGAGCGAATTAATTTTTTTTGCAAATTAAGGGATTTAAAAACAGGATGATAGAAACATATGTGTTGTTATTATTAGAAGTCTTGACATTGAGGATGATATTTTAATATAAATATTGCTAATTGTGGTATTTAAAGTACCATTGTACAGAATGAATCAAGCATAAACGAAGAATCTATTTCTGTTCGCCTCAAATATGTGGAAAATATTTGCTCGAGGCCTATTCCGAACACCTGTCCTTTTCTATGTGGGTCAGGTTTAATAAGCATGACAATAATCTGTGGTAACCTGATGTTTTGTTTGTGGAAAAATTTGCAGATTAATTTTTGCATGTTGAGTTTGAAGAGCAGGTTCTACATCTATGTCTGTGCGTGCTAATGTATACTGAACCCAAATGAGCCCCTGGATCGGAGTGATGTAAACTTTCAGTCATGGTCATGTGAAAAAGGCCTCAGTGATGGTGACACGTGTTTCTGTGACTAATTCTTGCCAAATGTTAAGCTGTAAAATCAAAAGTTCATTTTACAAACACGTGCTGACTTTAATACCTCATAAATTTCATATCTCTAAATCAAGGGTGTCAAACTTAGTTCCTGGAGGGCCACAGTCCTACAGAGTGGATCTCCAACCTGTTCAAACATACCTACCTTTAGTTTTTAGTTAATTCTGAAGACGTTGGTTAGCTGGTTCAGGTATGACATTCCTGCTCTAAATCACTGGGGTTCATAGAGTATGCAACAATAATGGTCACAAAAAAGTTTGCAGTTGATCTTAAGAAAAATCAGTCTTCAGTTTTATAGTGAAAATGTAACTTTAGACATTTAGCCAGTCATGCTCTCTTTGGCTCTACTTTTGAGCTGCAGTGCATTGTGAGCGTAAGAGACCCAAATGGAGAAAACTGTTGTAACTTGCTGTGTTTTGTGATTGATTGATCTTGCGTCATGGCTCATTTTCATGTTTTGTTTGAACAGACAAATTGCTTGTCGCTGGAGTCTGGCCTTGCCGTGCCCGGTTAGGACACGGTTATTAGTCTTCAATAGTCATGCGGTTTCCATTGGCCCAGTCATCTCCGTTATTACATAATCATCAGGCTATTTGTTTGAGAAAATCTGTGGCTATTGATGCAGATGTCTGTCTGGCTGAGGATGTTCACATGAATTAAACTCCGAGGCACATCATCATTCTCACATTCAAATGTCATCTCACACCAGCTGTGTGCAATCAATGAAAACTCAAATGCAATTTGACAAAAAGTGTTTTTGGCGATGGAAAAAAATATATAATTGGTATTCTGAGAAGAAGTGGTAGTCGTTTTAAGGTTGTTCTGATCCACTGTAAGAAAGCTTTCTTCTGCTCAACATGAACAGTTGCAGAGAACAATGAATCAAGACTCAGATTGCAGCATAGTGCCCAGCTCTGTGGGAGGCACACAGACAGCCATCCGTCGATAATGTTGTATCAAAGCCTGTGCTGATGCCGTCATTTCTTGAATAATGATGTCTGTAAATGTCATTATTCTCCAGGTGGTCGGCTGAAAGGAAGTCAATAACAGATCACTCAGCCTAAGCACAAACTCTGTGAGCAGACACATGCCACCAGAGCGCTGCCTACACACTGAAACCAATCAATCACTGCAGCACATGGCGTTGAGTATTGGCAGAACCTGATGTCTTTGGATATTGTGTGGATGGAATGTGTGGTGGAACGCTTTCAGCACTGACACTAAATCAAGAATGTTTGAACTGCGTGATTAAATTACTGATATGAAGCGATTAATGATGGTATTTAGTGTCAACAAAGGTTTAATGGCTGTGTATGGAAAAGCCTTGGGAGGTTGTATCACTTAAATCAAGGGGTTATATTATTATTATGGATATATTAGGATTATTTTTATATTGTATTATTTTCTTTGATCTTTTGAGGTAAGCAGTCATTGTACTACAATGAAGACATGCTGTTATTTTTATTTTTTTGCCCGTACCAGTGAATACATAAGGTAATGCTTTTTTGTGAGTGTCAGGTGATGTTTCTTCTTCAACGAATTTAAGTAAAACCAGAAATGTGCATCGGTAAAACAGACAGTTTAAACTTCTTATTTCAGAATTCACGGTTGATAAGACACAGTGGTGTCATGGTTCAGTAAGTTTTTTTGATACAGCAAAAAGAAAAGAATGCCATAGAAAATTCCTTGATTTTTGATATGTTTTAATTTATTAGAACTAACCTCCTAGTTTTACATACATGCAATGACAAAAATGCTTTTGTTTTCTCAAAATATGCATTTAATGTCTAATTTTTCAGTGATTCTCAAACAATTAGTTTGAAGCAGTTCTAAGGGTGTGTTCACGCTTGTAGTTCAGTTTTTTTGGTTCATTTGGTCCAGACCAAAATAGAAAGAGATACATTTGGTCCTGGTCCGCATTCACACTGGCATTTTTGACAGCAAACTTAAAGATACCATAAAGGCATAATGATACTTTCACAGTCTGATGGTTGAATGACGTATATTACAAAAGGAAAAGGTGAGTTTGACTTAAAGCAGCACTGCGGGTGTATGACATCCAAGTACCCATTCACTGAGCAGTCTGCCGATTGCCGCTTTAAGTCGAATACACCTAATGCCATCTGCTGGACAAAGTACTCTCATTTGTTGCGTGCATATGTTTTTATTTTCACCACCTGCAAACTCACAAAGAGCTCGCACAAGTCACTTTACCTCCTTGTTGTGGCTTGCGGCTTGTTGCATGTCGCATAGCGGGCATCTTGTCATTACTTCCTCTTTTTGGTTCGTTTAGAAGTATTTGGTCCGTGTTGCATTAATATTTCATTTGAACTGCAATGAAGTTCATTTGGAAGCGGACCGAGACCCATCTTTTCAGCGGTCTCTGTCCGCTTGTTTGGTGCGCACCAGGGTTCGGATGGCAGCATTCACACTTACTCAAATGAAACGCACTAACAGAGCAATTCAGTCTCTCTAAAACCCTCCTTTCCGTGAGCCTGTTCTGCTCTGATTGGTCAGATTGTCCAGTCTGCTGTGATCAGTCTATCATGTACTACGCGTGTCATAAACAAACACTTGATAGAAAATATAAACGTCTATTATTTATCATGCTTACAGGTTGTGATTCAGTGGATCCAGCTGGTTCAAATAAACTAGGTGCTGAGCCATCTTTTAAAGGGTCTTCTAAAAGGTCATGCCATGAATAGTTTTTATTATTTTAATGTGTTCCTTGAGGTTTATTTATGTTTTTTTTGCAAACAATACCAAATATGTGGAAAAATGATTTTCAACCCTTATTCTGACCCTCTGTCTGAAACTACCTGTTTTTCAGGGGGCGTGTCCTGTAAAACGCTGTTAGGATAATGTCATTGCATAGGAAACCTTATCATTGCCCTGCCCCCTCGCTATTGCATGCAAGTGTTTTGACAACATAATCAAATACGGATGCACTAAAATGAAAATTCTTGGTCGAAGCCGAACAAAATTAAACACTGGGCCATGTTTCCCCCATGTATTTTGCCTATTTTTTTCACCATTACATAAGTTAAATAGCCAAAATGTGCTTTTACAGTTTTGTCTTGCTTTAAAAAAAAAATACAAAATTCTATTACAAAACAACAATTTAAAAATATTTACTTAACACTGAACATTTTTAACATTCTAGTATACATTATAGCCTACCAGCAAAGCACAATTTAACTTAAAATTAATAAGTAAAATATTCTTTGGCCATTTTTAAAACCCCCTTCTTGAAACAGGCATGTGTTTTTTATGTACAAATAAATGCAGCCTTGCTGAGCAAAGGAGAATGTTATAATAAATGTATTAATAGAGCTGTTGTTAGTAGAGCTTTCTGTTCTCATCGAAGACATGCAATGCAGTCTTTCTCGGACAGTTTTAAATGCTTTCACACTGCCGACATGTTTGCTACATTAGTGCACGCCTCTTTTGGATCGCTTCATGTAATTTTTCTGAATAATTTATTCGGCCTTTTTGCTTATTTGATTATACGCTATAATTTCGGTTGCCGAACATTCGATGCAGACCTATTACCCTACGCTGTATTAGGCTATATTAAAGTGCTGTATCATATTCAAAAAGTCTAATAAATGTTAAATTGATAGCAATTATAGTCAAGTCACCTTTATTTATATAGCGCTTGTAACAATACAGATTGTGTCAAAGCAACTGCACAGTATTTAAACAGAACAATAGTGTGTAAGTAACGCATTATTGAAGATAATAAATTTTCAGTTAAAGGCAGTTCATCAATGAATTCAGTGATATCATCGTCAGTTCAATTCAAATAGTATACGATATCGCTGGAAAATGTCCCCAACTAAGCAAGCCAGAGGCGACAGCGGCAAGGAACCAAAACTCCACAGGTGACAGAAATGGAGAAAATACCTTGGGAGAAACCAGGCTCAGTCGGGGGACCAGTTCTCCTCTGGCCAGACGAAACCAGCAGTTTGTACCAATGTCCAATTGTAGAGAACTCATCAGGTTCCTGTGGTGTAGTACCGATGGCTATCTAGGTTGGCGAGGTCTTCATTGATGATCGGTCTCTGGAGCTCATCTGGTTGACATCCATGGCTATTGAAGTCATCTCCAGGTGGTGATCCATGATCTAAGCCGGTGCGGACTGGATCCGGGGGACTGCAGTGACCATCTGATCCGGATACAGGCTGGATCTGGTGGCTACGGTGACCTCGGAATAAGAATGAAACAGACTAATATTAGCGTAGATGCCATTCTTTTTACGATGCAACGAGTGCATCAGATGTAATGGGAGGTGTTTTCGGTTCCGGCTAACCTAATTAATGCAGCCTAACAATCCTTTAACGGATTTGAATTATAGGAATGTGTTAATGTTTTATGTGTAAGCCAGGTTAAAGAGATGTGTCTTTAATCTACATTTAAACTTACAGAGTGTGTCTGCCTCCCGAACAGTGTTTGGTAGGTTGTTCCAGAGTTTAGGCGCTAGATAAGAAAATGATCTGCCGCCGGCAGTTGATTTTGATATTCTAGGTATTATCAAATTGCCAGAATTTTGAGAACGCAGCGGACGTGAGGGACTATAATGCGATAGAAGCTCGCTCAAGTACTGAGGAGCTAAACCATTGAGGGCTTTGTAAGTAATTAGCAAGATTTTAAAATCTATACGATATTTTATAGGGAGCCAATGCAATGCTGACAGAACCGGGCTAATATGCTCATACTTTCTAGTTCTAGTAAGAACTCTAGCTGCTGCATTTTGGACCAGCTGGAGTTTGTTTATTAAGCGTGCAGAACAACCACCCAATAAAGCATTACAATAATCTACCCTTGAGGTCATGAACGCATGAATTAATGTTTCAGCATTTAACATTGATAGCATAGGTCGTAATTTCGATATATTTTTAAGATGGAAAAATGCGGTTTTGCAAATGCTAGAAATGTGGCTTTCAAAGGAGAGATTGCTATCGAAAAGGACACCTAGGTTCCTAACTGATGACGACGAATTTACAGAGCAGCCATCTAGTATTAGACTGTGTTTTAGGTTATTACTTGTGGAGGTTTTAGGTCCAATAATTAACACCTCTGTTTTTTTTTTTAATTTAACAGTAAGAAGTTACTCGCCATCCAGTTTTTAATATCAGCTATGCATTCTGTTAGTTTTTCGAATTGATATGTTTTGCCGGGCTGCGAAGAAATATAGAGCTGAGTATCATCAGCGTAACAATGAAAGCTAACACCATGTTTCCTGATGATATCTCCCAAGGGTAACATGTAAAGCGTAAAAAGTAATGGCCCTAGTACTGAGCCTTGAGGTACTCCATACTGCACTTGTGATTTAAATGATACCTCTTCATTTATTGCCACAAACTGATGACGGTCTGATAAGTACGATTCGAACCAAGCCAGTGCACTACCATTAATGCCTACATAATTTTCAAGTCTATTTAAAAGAATGTTGTGGTCAATAGTATCAAACGCAGCACTAAGATCCAGTAGCACTAATAGAGAGATGCAACCACGATCGGTTGACAAGAGCAGGTCATTTGTAACTCTAATTAGAGCAGTCTCAGTACTATGATATGGTCTAAAACCTGACTGGAAATCCTCACAGATACCATTTTTCTCTAAGAAGGAGCATAATTGTGAGGATACTACCTTTTCTAGTATCTTTGACAGAAAAGGGAGATTCGAAATTGGTCTGTAGTTAATTAGTTCATTGGGGTCAAGTTGTGGTTTTTTAATGAGTGGCTTAATAACAGCCAGTTTGAAGGTTTTGGGAACATATCCTAATGATAGTGACGAATTAATAATATTCAGAAGAGGATCTATGACTTCTGGAAGTACCTCCTTTAGTAGCTTAGATGTAATATAGGGTCTAACATGCATGTTGTAGGTTTAGATGATTTAACAATTTTATACAATTCTTCCTCTCCTATAATAGAGAATGAGTGGAATTGTTCCTCAGGAGATCTACAACGCATTATCTGATGCAATACTGTAGCGGGCGGCTGTATGGTTACAATTTTATCTCTAATAGTGTCTATCTTGGAGGTAAAGTACTTCATAAAGTCATTACTGCTGTGCTGTTGGGAAATGTCTGCACCTGTTTCTGCTATATTTTTCGTTAATTTAACCACAGTATTGAACAAATACCTAGGGTTATGTTTGTTTTCTTCTAAGAGAGACGAAAAGTAATCCGATCTGGCAGTTTTTAATGCTTTTCTATAAGATAAGTTACATTCACGCCAAGCAGTACGAAAAACCTCTAGTTTTGTTTTCCTCCAGCTGCGTTCCATTTTTCGTGCTTTTCTCTTTAGGGCGCGAGTGTGATCGTTATACCACGGCGTTACACTGTTTTTCATAATCTTTTTTAAGCGCACTGGAGCAACTGTATCTAAAGTGCTAGAAAAGAGTGATTCCATAGTTTCTATTACATCAAGTTTTTCTGAGCTATTGGATATGCTGAGGAATTCAGATAAGTCAGGAAGATTACTTACAAAGCAGTCTTTTGTAGTAGAAGTGATGGTTCTACCGTACTTGTAGCAATGAGTTGAATTTACAGTTTTAGCTATCTGGAGTATACAAGAGACTAGATAATGATCTGAGATATCATCGCTTAGCTGCAGAATTTCAACGCCATTAACATCAATTCCATGTGACAGTATTAAATCTAGAGTATGATTTCGGCAATGAGTAGGACCTGACACGTGTTGTCTAACCCCAATAGAGTTCAAAATATCTATAAATGCTGTTCCTAATGCATCTTTTTCATTATCAACATGGATGTTAAAATCACCCACTATTAAGACTTTATCTGTGGCCAACACTAACTCGGATAGAAAATCAGCAAATTCTTTAATAAAGTCTGTATGGTGCCCTGGTGGCCTGTAAACTGTAGCTAGTACAAACGTCACGGCGGATTTATCATTAGCACTTGTTTCTCTGGATAATGCTATATGAAGCACTATTACTTCAAACGAGTTATATTTGAAGCCCTTTCTCTGAGAGACATTGAGAATATTGCTATAAATAGTAGAAACACCTCCCCCTTTACCTTTTAGACGCGGTTCATGTTTATAACAGTAATCTTGGGGGGTGGACTCGTTTAAAATAATGTAATCGTCTGGTTTTAGCCAGGTTTCTGTCAAACAGAGCACATCTAGCTTATGATCAGTGATCATATCATTTACAAAAAGTGCTTTCGTAGAAGGGGACCTGATATTCAATAAGCCAAGCTTTATCAATTGTTTCTCTGTATTATATATATATATATATATTTTTTTTATTTGTTGAACATCAATTAAATTGTTAGTCTTGATTTGATTCAGGCGTTTTTTGTATTTTCTTGCTCGGGGAACAGACACAGTCTCTATAGTGTGATATCTAGGTGAAAGGGTCTCTATGTGCTGAGAATTAACTGATTTCTGTGACGTGAGGCGGCTAGCAGACGGTCGGTTTAGCCAGTCTGTCTGCTTCCTGACCTGGGCCCCAGTTAGTCAAGTGCAAACGCTAAGACTATGTGCCATATTTCTAGATAGGAGAGATGCTCCACATCCGGAGGGATGAAGACCATCTCTTTTCAACAGGTCAGGTCTGCCCCAGAAACTCGTCCAATTGTCTATGAAACCTATGTTATTTCGTGGGCACCACTTTGACATCCAGCCATTGAGTGACCACAGTCTACTGTGTATCTCGTCACCACGATAAGCAGGGAGGGGACCAGAGCATATTACAGTGTCTGACATCGTACTTGCAAGTTCACACACCTCTTTAACATTATTTTTAGTGATCTCCGACTGGCGAAGTCGAACATCATTAGTGCCGACGTGAATAACAATCTTACTGAATTTACGTTTAGCATTAGCCAGCACTTTTAAATTTGCCAAGATGTCAGGCGCTCTGGCTCCTGGTAAACACTGAACTATGGTGGCTGGAGTCTCTATTTTCACGTTCCGTACAATAGAATCGCCAATTACTAGAGCACTTTCATCAGGTTTCTCAGTGGGTGCTTCACTGAGTGGGGAGAACCTGTTTGATGTTCTGATCGGAACGGAAGAGCGGTGTTTTGACCCGCGACTATGCCGTCTCACAGTCACCCAGTTGCCCTGCTGCACGGGCGTTGTTACCGGAACCGAACAATGTACAGGGCTTTCTGAGCTAGTCGCATCCAAAACCGTATCTAAGGCCCTCACATTCTTACTATCCTCTATTAAAGTTTGGATGCGTGATTCTAGTTCTGAAATCTTCTCTGTCAGCCTGACTATATTCCTGCATTTATCACATGTATAAGGCTCACTGCTGACAGAGATAGATAAGCTATACATGTGGCAAGCAGTGCAGACTACAATTATAGGAGAAGAAGCCATTACTCACCGTGATTGTGGAATGTTTCCAACTTACCAACTGTTGTTGTTCGAATTCCTGAAAAAACGGAACGGAACTGGCTAAAGGAGTACTAACGATATTAAACACGAGAGAAAAAACGTGAATGGAACGCAGATGACAAGCTAACCGGCTAACGTAATGCAAGAGTTAAAAGCGTGAATGGAGTGCGAGTAGAAAGTTAACTGGCTAATGGAATGCTAACGTGCTGCACTCGTGATTATAAAATAAGGCGAACGATCAAATTAGTCAGATTAGTTTGTTGGATAAGATCAGAAATCAAGTTAAGCTATATCTATCAATTTAAAACGGCAGAATTAACAATAAGATAGAGAATCCAACAGAAAACCGAAGCTGCAGGGAGCAACAAACACAGACCACTCTGCAGCAAGACAAGGCAAACAGGAAGCAGGGAAAGCAGCGAAACAGCCGAAACAGCAATGCCAAATGGCTATAGTCAATGGTTGAATATTAGGGGGAAAAAATCACAGAGACATCAGTTGGTATCAGTGATCAGTACGTTTTTTTTGTTTGTTTGTTTGTTTGTTTTTTTTACTTTTAAGTAGGGTATATTTGAATCATTTAAGTTGTATTTACCTGTATGTAAGCGCAGTACAGTGTTAATGTTCAAGCTGTATTTACAATGTTTAAAGTGGCCGACAATAATAAATATTCTTACTAGGAATAAAACTGCCTCGTTTTTGAACTGTGCATAGCTGTAGCTGAATAAATAGGCCTACTATGCTTCTGTATTTGAATGTTGGTCATTATGGTGGTACTTGGAGAGCCAAATATTTTCTGAGGTGGTACTTGGTGTAAAAAGTTTGAGAACCACTGTTATAGTGATGTGGTGTTTTTGCAACTTTCCCTTGAAATGTCTTTTTAAGTGGGTTTTTTTTTTTTTTGGACTGTTTTAGCTGGAAGTTACATAATATATGTTCGCAAAAACTTTGGAGTGTAATTTCACATCGATTTCAGCTGTGTTGATTAAAGTTGGCCTTTTCACTGTTACTCTAGGATGGCTGAAACCAGCAGTGTGGTGACAGCTAGCGTGACATACTGTTGAGACAGAGTTGAGAGGGGTAACTAAGTGGTGCTGACAGCCCCTGGCTTCAGATTCCATATATGACAGGCTCTAGCTTTACCCTCCTGAGCTGGCAAAAAAATCCTGGGGCATAACAGAAGCATGTTTTTGGCAAAGGTCATTACACACAGAATCTGCTACTAAAAATAGATTATATGCTTGTTAAACCTGTATTAGCTACACCGATTTTACTTTAAAATTCAGGAATAGGTTTTGGATTCTTGTATTGGGTGGCAGCAAACCATTGGCTTATTTCCTGAGTAAAACCAAATGTGTGAGATCAACCTGTTAAACCAGTTTAAGGTAATATCAAATATCTAGAAAATAGGTCTTGTTTATAGGAAGTGCAGTTTAAATTGGCAGAGCTGTTATGTAAGACCTGACAAAGAAACGCTGCCCTGCAACCAGCCAGCATTGTAAAAACGCACAAGTTGAGCTGCTTGACATTGATTCTCCAGATCTGTAAATCATTCGCCATCATCAGCACAGTTATTTCTCCATCATTCACCATCATCAGTGCAGTCATCTCTCTGTTTATGTGGTAAGTGAGATCCTATGTATTGCAATGTAACAGGCTAGCGCTAGCATTAAGCTAACCGTGTCCCTTCAATGGATTGCCTTGTTTAACTGATGTGCTGACATTACCGATGATTGGGCGATGCAAATGTTGGAGGCGTAACTATTAACGATTACAGGGATGTTGCGTAACAGTCTGTTATGTTGGAATTTACCTATTTTTCGGTGGTCTTTTTCAAATACTAGATTTATATAAGAAGGAGGAAACGATGGTGTTTGAGACTCATGGTATGTCATGTCCATGTACTGAACTGTTATTATTTAACTATGCCAAGGTAAATTCTGTTTTCCATTCTATGGCACCTTTAACACCCATTTTACACACATACTTTCTTTCATAATAAATTCATCATTGTTTAGTCCACCCAATCATGTTTATTCTGTAGAGAAAAATCTTTTTAGAAACAAGCAATTGGCAAGGCCTTAAGTGCATGATAATCACATTCGAATATCAAACTTCCATAAACACTAAATTTGTAAACACAGAAGCCATTGATCAGTAGTGCACTGCAAATTCATTTTATGTGAAAAAACAATGGCACATGCTGCTTCCGTACCATATACATACTGCAAACAGAGTATGCGTAAACTGCCTCTGTAAAGGAGATTCTGGAGTGCTTACAGCTAAACAACATTGAGCAAAATATTCTTAAAATGATTTAAAAGTGGGCATAGTTTAAGATGGATTGACATGCACCCCAGATGTTTAAATCCAGAAGTCTGTTTTTAACATGCCTGTCTGTGTGCATTCATCTAAATTGAATCGTAAGAGGCATCACCCACGCGGCTCTGTTGACAGAACAGAACCACTGCAGAGGGATGAATCACTCATTCTTTCATTGTTTCGTGACCAGCTGCACTCTGGGTAAGGTAAGGCAGTGGAGGGGAGGGTTAGTTAGACTCCACATGTTGAACAGCAACACTAACAAATACATCTAGTGCATCTCTGCTTCCCTCCCTGACTGTCTATATGAAATGGGAGGTTTTGCTGTGTGAGTGGGCAAAGTCGTGACAGTCGTCTCTGCCGTGAGGAAGAGAACTGAAACACTCGTAGGAGTACAGCTGCCCACACACATTCATATAAACCTGCGTGCGTCCACGACTGTACAACCTGCATACCTCAACCGTCACCCACATCTCCGTAGCAGGTGTCCAAGGAGATGGGCACGCAATGGTTCATTCTTTGACACTGCATGCGTGTCTGTTGTGGGTATGCTTGCCTGTAGGCCAAATATCAGTGCAAAAATTATGTAACCTGCTCTTTATAGTAATTGTACTCCAGAGATCCAGTACGAATGTTTGCATATTATTAATTTAAACCATTTAGACTTTATGTAACAAACTTTATGTAACAAAAAGTTTGGCATCTTGGGTGGTCCTGCACCTTCAGACTCGTTTGAATATGTATCTCTGGCATAACTACCACAAGTGTAGGCAGAACACTCACTGTTCTGCATTTTCATGAATATTCTTGATATTTATGATGGTCTTGTGCACTTTCTGATTCACCTACAGTGCCCACCTTTTTCTTATTGTTAGTGAAAGACGTGTATTAGTCTTTTAAGTCTAAAACTCACGTATCATGCTATCACAACGACTCATTTTGGACAATGAATTATATTGTCCTATGCATGTTTGCTTTCATATCTTGCTGATATGCATAAACATATACACCAAGGCAGTTTGAGTGCTGTTTTAGAGCCTAGTTTCAGATCAGTTCTTTGTCTTTCGACACCCAAAGCACCAGCTCTGAACCAGGCAAAATCATTTGTAAGTAGAACCAAAACATTGCTATTGGTGCACAATATACCGGTACTAAAAAGGTATCATGCTACCCTGCTTTTAAAAATGGTACGATTCCACATTTTGCTAGTAACGGTACTTTAAGACTGCATTTTGATAAGAGCTGTTTTGATAACACTGTTTATTTAGGGCCCTATGAATACCGCAAAGCGGAAAACGTGGATGGAATCCAGTCATAAAAAAATGCAGAATATCACGGAATTTATTTAAATATAAATCCTGCACTGTCTGTGCGTCTCTGTGTGGTTTCGTTTACTACACACATACTGAAGTGCACATGACACTTGCAGTGTTTTCAGCCTCTGCCACTTCAATATATGAGTACATGAAGTACATAAACAATCTCTAGAACTGCTGTGAGATGAGACTGTTACTTTTGAGAAAAACCATTGTCATGTTTATAGATGAACAGAAACGTAAAGGAAGCAGCCCATCAAAATAAAAGTTTGTTTTAACTTGACAAACTGAATTTTGGTCAAAATAAATTTGAGAAAAATAATAAAATGAATTTGAGAAAAATAATAAAATGTATTTCATTGTGTCTTAAAATGTTATTTTTGTTAAACGTTTAAGAAATTACTGTTAAATTGTGTACGTTTTATTATTTCAATTAATTAGACATGCTTTTTGATTAATACTTTTTAATGTAACAGTTAAAATGGAGTCTAGAAAAAAAATGAATGCAGAAAAAATAATTAAAAAAGAAACTGAATTTGGAAAAAATAAAACAGAATTTGGAAATAAAACGGATTTCATAGAGCCATATTTATTTCATTTGTGTCTTTGTTTTATTGTGTTTGTCCTTTAGTTTTTTGCATCTATGTTCTTATTATTAATAACAGATACAATTATAAAAATGACTATATCATGATATAATTTTTTATTGTGAAAAAAAAAATTACTATATCATGAATTGACAGGGATGATTTGGCTTTATCCTTTTAGCTTGCTTACCAAAGTTGCAAAGATCTCTACAGGCTTGGTGGTTGCTATTCATGCTCCTGTGTAGTGGCACTGGCATGTGATTTTCATGTATAGTAGCTGTTTTTTTTATAACCAAAAATGCAACTAATGCAGATATGGTTGACCTTGTATGTCATGATGAATTCATATGGTGGAGAATGTCTGATTAAAGTCAAGATTAAGTTGGTTCTCCTCATATCTCAAGGGTTGAACATCCTCAGTTAAACTGGGTAAGCACAACTCATCCTCAACGTTTATCACATGTAGTGTCCCACAAGGTTCCATTTTGAGTCCTCTGCTTTTTTTTTTTTCTTTACACATGCTTCCTCTTGGCTCTATCTTTCAGAAATATGATGTCTCTTATCACTGCTATGCTGACAAAACACAATTTTATCTTCCTGTCTAGTCTAGCAATGGAAACTCTATCATAAATCGTATCTCCTGTCTGGAGGAAGATAAAATGTGATTGTCAGAAAACGTCCTAAAGCTGAATCAAGACAAAACTGAGGCTATTGCTTATGGATGTTCATTGTGTGTCGCTAATATTGCTAATACATAAAGCCAGTGGGAGCATCAACAACCTTTGGTCAGCTAGATGTGTGCGTGTCCAATGACTTGAGAAAGTTAGGAAGTTTAACTATATGCAAATAAATGAACAGTAACCTTTTGGGTATGGACTTGATTAATGGACTTATACAACCCTCAGAGCACAGGCTCTAGCTTTAAGTGTCATTTAATTGGTTTGTTGGCATGTCTGTTTCTTAAGTGAAATATCAGGACAGATCATTTTCAAGGGCTCTGCAAATAGTGGTTGTTTTCTGTTTTGCTATGATCTGTTTGGTAAGAGGGATTTATACAATGGCACACAGTTTCCATTTGTGTTTATCACGCTAGAGGCCAAAGTTTTATGGACAAGCTTAATAAACATTGTTATGGGTCACACAAAATTAATATTCAGTGCTCTAATAGTGGTCATAACGTGACCATGTAGTTTGAAGAAACGGATTCAATAACGGCTTGCACGTAGCCTTAATATTCGGTTTTCCATTTCAGTGATACATTTAGGTTAGTTCAGTGAGTGTAAAGAGCATTTGTGTGGAAATTCCGTTCAGTGCATAGAATACAAGGAAACAGCTCCAGTGGAAAACTAGATTAGGCTATGACTGATTAAGATTGGTGTGATGTGAAGTAGGGCTGTGCGATTAATTGAAATGCACGATTTCTAAATCGCCTTACAGCATGATTTTTTGCATGCACTCAACTGATACTTTTCCCGCAGCATGCTAGTTGAACCGATCACAACACAGCACGCCTAAACAGAGAGCAAGAACATGCCAACGTTCATGCTTGAAACCAGAAATGGTCGTGCTGGTTTTCTTAGCAGAAAGCAGCTAGACTCTGCCAATGTTCTAATTGTTTTTATGTGGGACACTGTGGTCTGGGTTGTTGTTTTTTCAAACACACGCACGCACATACGCACACACACACATACTTACGTTTTGCCATAGGTCTGTTCTAAAGACATTTTGTTCTACCTTTACTAGGCAGGGCTCGAAATTGTGAACGTTTTGGTCGCATATGCTCCCAAAATTTAATCTGCGTGACCTGAAATTACATTTGGGATCATTCGTGCGAGTGCGAGAAACTGTTGTGGTCCAACTTGGTTTCATTTCTTTACCAAACTTTCGGTAGCCTAACTACTGAACAGACTGCTGTGAGCTGATGCAGTGACAGCTTCGCCATTCTCTTTTTCGATTGTGAAAACTAAAAGGTCTCCACAAACCGCTTTTGAAGAAATATAATATATTTCGTGCTATAGCGTACATTCTGTCAGATACAATTCTGGCGCCTCCGTCTCCATATACGTTCCTGTACAACGCGGCATTCATCCACATCAGATGATAACTCAGCGGCAGAGTTCCACTCACACAGGGGCGTATTTTTCACTGGGGACATGCTTTTCAAAATCCTGTTTGTGTCCTCTCATATTTCAAATGGTTTTGTTATAATAATCTCTTTTATTGTAGAATGCACCCTCAGTGCCTTTGAGAGTCTCACACGATCGTTAAAACGAAACCAAAAGTAAAACGCGGATGCACATTCAAAAGCAATTTTAATATCCCGCGTTTAGAGAGCGACTCCTCAATGCGCGCAAATTAGGCTACATAAAATATCTAGGCAGTTATTAGTATGTGGGCTATAAAAAATATATTGTGTAGTTGTCTATAGTTCTGTATCATGCTTGAAAAATTCGGTCTCTTTTTGCACTTTGAATATTGAAAGAGTAGTCTGCTTTGATCATGTGCTTGTAAAACATCTGCTGTCAGAATCAGCCATGAAGAATCAAGATCAGTGCATTACTAAAAAGAAATTAGGAGCACCAAAAAAAAAATGTAGGCGCACCCAACTTTTTTCACCTGCTAGGTGATTTTTTTTTCCCGCCTTCTGTTTTAGAGACATGTTACAGGTCTTTGATAAACATCTAATTGTTTTCCTTTAAAAAAAAATGTTTTAGATTCACACTGTAAAACATGTCTGTGTCAAAATCGTGATTAAAATCGAAATCGCAATACTGTTCAAGAAAATCGTGATAGGTTTCTTTTGTCCATATCGCACAGCCCTAATGTGAAGACCAGTAGAGTCAAAAACATTTGTGGCTGTCACTTGAGGAAACAGCTGCACTTTATTTATTTATTTATTTATTTATTGATTGATTTCATGAGAGGTCCATGTCAAAGCTTTTGGTTGGAGTGTGTGTCCGTATGATGGGTGTATAAATAGTTCACTGATGCTCTAAAACAGGGATCTGGCCCACGAGATCCGCTTTCCTGCAGAGTTTAGCTCTAACCCTAATCAAACACAACTGAACATGCTAATCAGTGTTTCAAGATCATTAGAAAATCACAGGTAGGTAAGTTTGATCAGGATAGGAGCTAGACTTTGCTGCGCATTGGCCCTTCTGAAGCAGAATTTTACACCCTTGCTTTAGAGCATGGTTCCTCAGATTTTGCCCTGGAGATTTTAAGCTCCAGCCAGTTTCAGAACACTAGGACTGTGCCAAAAATCGAATGCAATTATCATGCGCATCTAGTCAGTAATGCCGGTTCTGTGATTAGTCGTAAAAATTAGTCTGAGGAGATCATCTCTGATAATGCAGGCGATATTGCGTAGCTTGTCAGTGAACTACGGCTTTGTGTAGTAAATGCCACTCCATGAATGAGCACATGAATGAGATTTACGACTAATCACAGAACCGGCATTACTGACGAGATGCACATGATAATCACGATTATTGGCATAGCCCTACAACACACTAGTGAGTCTGAAGAATGAAGACTGTTTAGCTGGTTCAGGTGTGTAAACTCTGCAGGACAGTGACCCTCCAGGAACAGGTTTGGACACCCCTGCTCTAAAGCCCTGAGCTGAAACCTATGCACTTTGTCCACGCTCTCACTCCTTGTAATGTATCTGATATGACATCATCTTATAAGGAGAAAGAGAAGAGGAACCACTGAAATAATTGTAGTGCTTAAGTGTCTGAGAGAGTCAGTTAAAAAACCCAGTTTTGTTTTTAATAGAGCCATTGTCTGTTTGCTTACTCACAGAAAGCATGTTATGTGAACCAGTATGAAAAATGCTTTTGTGTGAGATTTTTGCTTTAGAATCAAGCTCTGTGATGACATTTCATTGTTGTCAGATTTTATTACCGATTATTATTGAAACATGCTTGACTAGTCTCTTCACATGAAAGTGTAATGGTGTTGTACTTTAATGCCTGTACTGTAAATGCTTTAAACGGACTTTGACCAAGGCCTACTTTGTTTGCACATATTTGTAACTTCCTGAATGCTTATATACTGTTCACATTGTATTTTTAGATGAAAATTGTTATATGGTAAATGCCTTCTTAAGGTGTCATCACACCTTCTGTGTCTGTTGCAGTAATATGCCTAAAAACAGTACATTTGGTCTCTGCCAACTTTCACATTTACAACAGTGTTGTTGTGTTTTTCCAGTCATGTACTGATAAGTCTGTTATCAGGGGGGAAGAGTTAATTCAGGATTTCAAACATTCACTGTATCTAGCACAGTTGCAATGTACAAAGGTTTTAATGGTGCATGCTAGTTCCTGTGCCCCATGTCTTTCCCAGAGTTCACTGGGCCACCCCAAGAGAGGGTGAGGGGAGATGTTCCCATGCTCTGAGATACACTAACCCTGAATGAGCTCATCTCTGTGTTGTGTTTTTTTCCTCTCTTAAATTACTCTTTGTCATCTGTTTCATTAGTAAGGATTGTTGATCCATGAACTGTACACACACTTTGGTCAAAGCCTTGGTAAAACATGGCACATTTTATATTGTTATATAAATCTGTTTCCTACTCTTTTAAGTTCACAAAAGAAACCTTGTGTTCTGTTGTATTGACAACTATCAGTTAACTGAGCAGCTTTCTTTCTGTCATATAAAAGATTGAGTCCCTGTTTATTATTCAGATGTGGCCGGGTCACTGAGGAAGCATTCTTGGTTTTCCAATAACAGAATCCCTTCAGAAGATGGTCTAGGTTGAACCAGGTGCACAGATCTTTATTTACCTTCTCCTGCTGCTGCCTTAAGGCCTGGTTTTACTTCACTTTACTCTTTCTGTCTCGTGCACAGTTGCATCTGCACACAGTATACCAAGGCTCTATAGAGCACCAGTGTGACTGACCCGATTAGCATATTTGTGTTTCCGCTGAGGGGAGCTTCAAAGGTTTCTACGTGTTTTTGCAATGTTGAGTAATGTATCACAGACATATCTGACAATCCTTTCATAAACCGTGTAGAGAGAGTGTGAATAAGAGATTCATTGTGCAGTGTACAGAGCTTCGTTGATTATAGTAGAACTTTGTGAGATCGCAATGAACTAAGATGAGTGACCGCTTTTAATGATTTTTAAAGGAGTTTGTAAATGAGATACTGATTTAATACAACAGTTAAATAAACCAGAAGTTAATATTAAGTGACTTACGTTGTCTAACTATAACACTGTTGCCTGATTTTGCTCTATTTCGTCATCAAAAATAGTTTGAAACAAGTCACAACTAAGCCGCTGCACATCTCCATTCAAACACAGCTGTTTTTTAATGAATGAATGTGCATTTGTAAACCAATCTAGTAAGTCAATGAATAAATTTCCCTTAAAGAGAGACAGTCACTTGCTTTATTCCTGAATGAATCAGCCATTCGAACAAATCAAATGAATGAATTATTAGTAATTAAATCAGTGACTTGCTGCCACCTACTGGCAGATTTCATTTTAAAGTATCTTTTCATCATTTTTTTTATTTCTATATTAAAATTTTTATATTTAAAACATGAATCTCAACATGAATTTATTAATTTGATTGCACGCATGCCACCTCTGAGCCTCATGGGAAGCTAATTTTAATTTTTTCATTATTGTTTAGAAGGTGCTCCTAAAATTTTAACTGTACTCCTGAATTTAAGTGCTCCATAAAAGAAAAGCGTAGAGCCCTGAGCGCAGATGGACAAGTTTGACACGTGTCATGCTGACAGTGCACAAGTAGTCACGAAACGTACACAGCTGGAGTATTCTTTGGGCTTTAGATGTTGTATTTGGTCATTCTTGCAGGGCATTGTCTTAATGTGCTTGTGAAAATAGGAAAGGAAATACAGGTCCTTTTCAAAAAGTTAGCATATTGTGATAAAGTTCATTATTTTCTGTAATGTACTGATAAACATTAGACTTTCATATATTTTAGATTCATTACTACACAACTGAAGTATTTCAAGCCTTTTATTGTTTTAATATTGATGATTTTGGCATATAGCTCATGAAAACCCAAAATTCCTATCTCAAAAAATTAGCATATTTCATCCGACCAATAAAAGAAAAGTGTTTTTAATACAAAAAAAGTCAACCTTCAAATAATTATGTTCAGTTATGCACTCAATACTTGGTCGGGAATCCTTTTGCAGAAATGACTGCTTCAGTGCGGCGTGGCATGGGGGCAATCAGCCTGTGGCACTGCTGAGGTGTTATGGAGGCCCAGGATGCTTCGATAGCGGCCTTAAAGGAGAACTCCGGTGTGATATTGACCTAAAGTGTATTGAATCATGATACCGAGTGTGAACGTACCTTGCATATCTCATCTCGGTTTGTGTCCAGCTGTCCGAAATCTGGGGTCAGTTAGCCGATGCTCACAACAGGTTGTCAATGAAAGTCAACAGGGCATCGGAATAGCCATGTAAATAAATCACTGTTTTACGCCATTTACGAGGCACAAAGTAGCTCCACACTTCATTGGTAGACTTCCAAGGGCCCTGACATTTAAAACGAGACATTGAGAACTCAGAAAAAGCACCGGTAGTTTATTTACAAGTAGATTTATACAGACATGTTCCACCAGGAACAGACCGGTCACCGCCATCTTAAATGTAGTCACGATAAGTCGAGTGTCGAGCACGAAGGAAACTACAACCTGATACGTTGATAACCTGATAAATTCCTTGGTGCTCGACACTCGACTTATCGTGACTAAGTTCAAGATGGCGGCGACCGGATTTTCTTTCCCAGGTACTGTCTGTATAAATCTTCTTGTAAATAAACTACCGGTGCTTTTTCTGAGTTCTCAATGTCTCGTTTTAAATGTCAGGGCCCTTGGAAGTCTACCAATGAAGTGTGGAGCTACTTTGTGTCTCGTAAATGGCGTAAAACAGTGATTTATTTACATGGCTATTCCGATGCCCTGTTGACTTTCATTGACAACCTGTTGTGAGCATCGGCTAACTGACCCCAGATTTCGGACAGCTGGACACAAACCGAGATGAGATATGCAAGGTACGTTCACACTCGGTATCATGATTCAATACACTTTAGGTCAATATCACACCGGAGTTCTCCTTTAAGCTCATCCAGAGTGTTGGGTCTTGTGTCTCTCAACTTTCTCTGCACAATATCCCACAGATTCTCTATGGGGATCAGGTCAGGAGAGTTGGCAGGCCAATTGAGCACAGTAATACCATGGTCAGTAAACCATTTACCAGTGGTTTTGGCACTGTGAGCAGGTGCCAGGTCGTGCTGAAAAATGAAATCTTCATCTCCATAAAGCTTTTCAGCAGATGGAAGCATGAAGTGCTCCAAAATCTCCTGATAGCTAGCTGCATTGACCCTGCCCTTGATAAAACACAGGTATCACTCGGTATCATGATTCAATACACTTTAGGTCAATATCACACTGGACTTCTCCTTTAATTATGTAGAACTTTACGGCTTAATATAACTTAAACGGATGAGTTATAAAAAAATTCAACCCCCTCACAGTTGACATGAAGGGTGAAATTGGCTATATAGACCAAAACCACTTTGTGTACCAGGCTGTAAAAATTTTTTTTTTTCTGCTGTAAAGTTGGGCATTTTAACATGGGGCGTCTATGGGAATTGACTCCCTTTTGCAGCCAGTCTCTAGCGGCCAGTCGATGAATTGCAGTTTAAGCCACTTCCGTGTTGGTTTCAATAGAGAGAGCGGGAGGTTGCCGCTTGGCCAAAATGCACCATTTTTGTGTTTGTCCCTTTAAATCCAAATGAGCTGGTGCTCCCGGCCCCCTTTTCAGAAGGCGCAGCTTCACAAACTCATGCTCTGCCATACCGACAAAAAAAAAACAGGACAATCTCTCACGCACTGAAAATGTCAGAAACTCTCAGTCCCACTTTATTTGAGCCTCGTGATTATGAGCTTGACAAATTCAAGGTCTTTCAGAAAGGCAATTTGGAAAACAACATATAATGCGTGAGCCTTACTTTGTCTGGAGCCGATGTTCACGCACAAAGCGTTCATATTGATCCCTCTTATAGAATCAACCTTTATGAAAATCCACAGTTGAACTGACCCTCATTTGTGAGGCATAAAATGATTGGCACAAACATATTGGACTTTTGGCGCTGACTAGGGTTGGTTATCGTTTGAATTTTTTAGGGTTGGTTATCGTTTGGTTCCGATTCTGCTTATCGATTCCTTATTCCGATTCCAATAAGATAAAAAATATATTTAAAAGTTTTGAGTCAAACATTTAGATGTCAAACATATTTATTCTGTCTTTTGCCTATGGATTTTAGGGGTGTCAAAATTAATCGTTTTTACGATGCATCGCGATGCAGACAAGGACGATTCGGTATCGGTTCAGTAATAGACCATAACCGGTTATAACGGACTCAGTCCAGTGCCAGAACACGTGACCCAGTGGGCTTGTATGATTTTCCGGGAGGGGGGTTGGGCTAACGAGGGGAGTACTCCACATGAATAAAATAAGTCTTCAGATTTTAACTGAAAGGATTATTGCCACTTTCTTTACACACCGGTGCATTTAACGATCAGTGTGCATTTAACAAAATGTCTTTTTTTTTTTTTGTTAGTAATTCATTTAAAGGACTGAAACATTATTTTTATTTGGTTGAAAAGACTGGCTAAAAGCACTGAGCGCGTCTATCTGGCTCAGCGCCGTTTTACACAAATATAATGTTTTGTTGATATTGTGAGTGCGCACATAAATAATAATAGTAGACCTTTTGCAGTTTTGAATGATGCCTTTTTATGCCTTACTTTTATCGACAAAAATGGTGTATTTTAGGTTTCCACTGTTATTAAGAAAAATGCAAGTGATCGCGTTTGAGCTTCCATGTCAGCTGCAAAGCCCGCTTTCGCTTTCACTCTCCGCAAAAACGATTGGATATGCGTCTAACAGCGCACATTTATCTAGGTTAAATGTTTAAATTAATATTCTGAAATGCATCAAGTGTTTATGTCTATAGATTGTATTTAATGTAAGTCGTGTTGATTTGAGAAGGCTAAATTTATCAAACATGCTCAACTCATTACCGCTGGCCGCTTGTTCGTTAGGTTAGGTTAAAAAGACAAAAGCTTAAATTTAACAAACATAAAATGTTCCAAACATATTTCTAAATTAACTTAAAAGGGAAAGAAAACGAAATCTAGCCACTTTGCCTTTAGAATCCAAAACTGAACTATTTTAATGGCTGCAACACGAACTCTGTTCTGATAAATTGTCCGATAAGGACGGGGCTCGGGTCTGAGAGTCTCAGTCTGGGCTCGTGCAGGACTCTATTCGTTCCCTCGTTTCAATTAAATAAGATTTCTCATTTTCACATGACTATAGCGGCAGCTTTTATCAAAAGATATACGGCCCTTTTCTGTGGTGGAAAACCCCACCTGTTCAATACACTGGAGCCGCGATATAAGCTTCCCTCACGCTGACACTTTTCAGAAAAGATTATGCCGGAACTCTAGAACGAAACCAAAGCCCAGGTATTTACTTTTGTGAATTTGTTCTAAATGTTGCTGTTGTCTTCTGTGCCCAGATTTTAGTTTTGTTTGATACATTCAAGAAGTGTTTTTTCTTTGAGAAGGTAAGATTAAAGTTTCAGTTCATATATCTGACTGTTTGTATTTATTAACACAATTGTATATATTTGAAGTAAAGTTGCAAAATTAGTATGTTTTATTCCTTAATTTAATGTACTGTAGAGTACAGTACAAAACAACAAACAACAACAAAAATAATCATTCTGCCCAACATCCTGTGTTTGGTCTGAGACAGCCCAAAGAACCTCTTCAGCATCACAGGCTAAATTAGCCCTGGCCAGGCAGCAGGGGTCAAATCCTCTTGCATGGCTGATCCAACCCTGGCACTCATCAACTAAAATATATGAGACTGCTTCTCTTCTTGCCCTTGCCCTTCTTTTGTCTTTTCCACATTGTCGTCATTGTCCTCCTTCTTCTCCTCCTCTTCCTCTTTCACCTCTTACTCTTCCTCATCAAAATTACAAATTACTGTATGTGGGATATTGATTGAAAAAGACTGGATAGGATGCACAGTTACACTTGTACAAGTGGTCTGACAAAAAATCTAATCAAATAAAAACGCATTACAACGTCATTGTGAAATAGAAAAGCAAAATAAATTTGAAGTAAAATTGAAAAATGAGCAGTGCATCGTCAATGCATCGTGATGCATCGAGATATTGTATTGAACCGAATCGATGACATGATAATCGTAATTGAACCGAACCGTAAGACCACTGTAGGTTCACACCCCTAATGGATTTACCAAAAAAAAATACCACAGAAAAAACAACTAGACTAATATAAATTCCAAACATTAAATTGATAAAGTCAAGTAATAAAATGGGAACAAACAAATCAATTAGCAATAGCATAAATAAATAAAACCGAACAAATGTCAGGTACAGAAATTGAAATCAAAAGTTTAAAAACACTGCTTAGTTTTTTTTCATAAATAAAATATTGATTAATCCTCATTAAATTTATAAAAGATATTCAGTCAGTTAATGATTTTCTTTTGTTCTTTGATTAACATTAATGACAGGCAGCACGTTTATTAGACGGCTGTCTCTTTAACGACGACCAAAGATCTAAAAAGACTGTTACACATGCGTTTTCTTTCTCACCTGTTTACATTCACTCAAGACAAAAAAACTCTGTTTATGAGGATATGCTGATTTTGTATTTCGTTAAGCGGAATTGAAATGCATGTGTCTTATTGAATACCCAGTTATTAGAAATTTGGAACCGATTCTAAAATGGAACCGGTTCTCGATACCCAACCCTAGTGCTGACATTGTATATCTCCAGCAGGTACAGCGAGAAAACAGTAATGGCTGTTTTTTATGCTAATAGGGCAGAGATGATCACAAATGGGTGGGAATTTCTTTCTGTGATGACGTCAACGTAGGGAGAAATCTGGAATTGCGTGTTCAAAGAGACTGTTTATGATTTATTGGGTTTATAAAAAATGAGGTGGGTGGATTTTTACCATCATAGGCTGGATGTTTTCACACTTCAGCCACGCAACAGTTCAAACACCTTATAAAAGTGTTTTTTGCATAATAGGTCCCTTTAAGTTAATTGTTCCATTCTGACTATAAGTTTCTCCACATCCCGTTAATCAAAACCCTCACTGGTAGTCCTTTGTAGTCCAAATGATTATTTTGTGCAGGAGTGTGTGATGTGCAGCAGTTCTGCTGTTTGATTCAGTAAGTGCTGCTGTATCTTTGTGGTTGCCTTATCTAATGCTCTGCCGTGACACTTTAGACACACGTTCTTGGTTTATCTTGACAGGCAAATGTAAGAGAACCTGTCTTCCGCCACACTAAAATTCATTCATGGTTTATGCAAAGCAAGAAGAGTAAGAGTTCTTGCACAGGAATAAGATACTATATGGTATGCAATAAGCAATTTATTTATTAAAAATGTATTATTTACAAGTTTAAAAATTTACTGTCCTTTCTGGCCAATAGGTATTCATTTTACTCTTTTCCACCAAACTTTCTCTTTTCCACCAAACTTTATCTTTTTGAATTTCTCTGGGCATTGTTTGTAGCATACATATAAACTTATTTTTCCTTGTATGGAACAAACATTCATGTTTCTCACAACAAGCATCCCCCCCCCCCCTGCTCTACCCATCGACCCTTTGGGGGATGCTCCCCCTCTTTCTCTGTGCCAAAGCTCTCCCCCCGTGGTGCTCTTATTTCCTGACCTTGCCCTTTTTCTGTTGTCATCCTTTCTTGCCTCATTTTAGAGGCTTGGTTACCTCTATTCAACAAGCCACCAGATGGTATTCAAATTAGACCCCTTGCATAAAAGCAGAGTTTTTCCACGCTCTTGGGCTGGAGAGTGGGCGGGTTCACCCTGAAATAGTGACCCAGAGACCCCTGTGCTTCTCTTTCCGCTGTCTGTAAAGGAATCCAGAGACCAGGACTCAGAATTCTGTTTCTGGAAGACACAAATAAAATGTGCTGCCTGTTTTTTAAAGAAGTTATGTTGAAAGAGTAACCACACAACTGCTGACAACCTAATGTTAGAGTTTAATTAGTTTTTTTTTTTTATCTCTGAGTGATGATTACAGTGAAAAATGTGTTGGAGTTTTATGACAAGAGCACATTATTTTTACACTTCTCATCTAAAAAGCAATATTTTGGTTTCTAAATCCTGCAAATCTTTCCCCAAGTCAAGTTTTGGAGAACTTAATAGCTCTAGCATACTTTAACGATGTTAAAATACTATCTCCTATCTCTGTTTAATATGCAGAGAGAATTTTATGTAAACAGTTTGAAGGTTGATATAAGAACTGGCTCTCAGCATTGCACAAGTGACATTCAAAGGTCAATTAATAGCATGAGTTTGGAGCAGCATCCAAACTCTTCTGTTTGTCCAAGCAATGAGAGATGTGGGAAACACCTATTTGAAATTGGTCATTATTGAGTGCAGTTTTGTTTAATGCCATGCAAGGCAAAGAAATTACACACTCAGACAGGGTGACCCATGGGTTTGTTGTGCCCTTGGCAAGATCATTCAAATTAGCTTATGTCATAATTTTAAAACCTCAGTAGAAACTCTGCGAAGACAGCGGTTATTAGGGTTGTCACTAATGATTATTTTGGAAATCGAGTAATCAGTCGATTAATCAAGTATTCGGATAGTTAGTTACTTTTTTGTGGTAATAAAAATAGATCAAACCAAACAACAGCATTTAAAAATTCTTAAAATACCTATATAATTGTAATTATAGCCTTTAAAAATCTTAAAATACATATATAATAGCAATTAAGGAATAATAATTCAAAAGTAATTAATCATGGTTTTATTGGACAAAACTGTTCAACAATAGAGCTAACATACAATACGCACTGTATCAAATGCCTGCAGAGGTTGGCAACAGCCTGACGATTGTTTTTACACTTTACTCTGTGATCTAATCCTTGTTTAATATTGACTAAACAACATTTAATTCAAATGTCCACTTAATCTTTGATATTGGGCCATTTCTTTATAACATAAATTCTACAGCTGCAGTAATTTCGTGAATATGTGGACATTAAAGAAGTTCTTAATGTCTTTCATTCTTCAGTCGTAAAGAAATTGTGTTTTTTGAGGAAAACATTTCAGGATTTCTCTCCATGTAGTGGACTTCAATGATGCCCGAGAGTTTAAACTTCCAAAATGCTGCTTCAAAGGGCTCTAAACAATCCCAATTGAAGAAGAATGGTCTTATCTAGCAAAATAGTTATGTAACCACACAACTGCTGACAACCTAATGTTAGAGTTTAATTAGGTTTTGTTATTATTAGGTGTTATTATTCACCTGTCATAATTAGGTGATAATTAGCACATTATTTTTAGACTGTTCTCATCTAAAAAGCTATATTTCGGTTTCTAAATCCTGCAAATCTTTCCCTAAATCAAGTTTTGGAGAACTTTATAGCTCAGTAATAAAGTGTATATATACTTTATATAAATTGTAAATATTTTAGAAAATAACCAATTGTTTCACAAGATAAGACCCTTCGTCCTCGGCTGGGATCATTTAGAGTCCTTTGGAGTTGCATTTAAACTGCATTTTGGAAGTTCAAACTCGCAGACACTATAGAAGTCCACTATATGGAAAGAAGTCCTGAAATGTTTTCCTCAAAATATTATTTCTTTACGACTGAAGAAAAAAAGACATGAGCATCCTGGATGACAAGGGGGTGAGTAAATTATCTGTAAATTTTTGTTTTGGAAGTGAACTTCTCTTTAAAACGTTAAACTCAGAGTGAGGGTTAACTTTTATTTTGAAATTGCGATGAACAGTTAGCATAATGAGAAAGATATTAAGGTATTCCCCTGTGTTTGCATAGGTTTATAAATTATTTACCTGACAAATCTGATAAAATTGTGGATGTTGCGTTCCCAGATGAATGATATTAACTAGGGCTGTGCAATAAATCGCATGTGATTGTCATGCGTATCTCATCAGTAAAGCCGGTTCTGTGATTAGTAGTAAATCTCCATCACCTGCGTTCAGATGGAGCGGTATTTAAAACACTGAGCCATAGATCACTGAAAAGCTACGCAATATCGCTTTCAAAAACGCGGATGAATCGCATTCGATTTTGAACGCGATATCGAGTAGCTTTTCAGTGATCTATGGCTCAGTGTTTTAAATACCGAGCCATCTGATTGCACGTGATGGAGATTTACTACTAATCACAGAACCGGCTTTACTGATGAGATACGCATGACAATCGCATGCGATGTATCGTGCAGCCCTAATGGGCATAATACATTACTTCGTGTTTTTGGTTCATTTTGAAGTATTTGATCCTTGTTGTGGTTATATTTCATTTGAACTGCACCAGAGTTCGCTTGGAAGCGGACAGAGACCCATCTTTTTAGCGGTCTCGATCCACCTGTTTGATGCACACCAGGGTTCAGATAGCAGCATTTACACTTACTCAAATGAACTGCACTAACAGAGCAATCGCAGCAGAGTTTGTTTGGAAACGGACCGAGACCCATCTTTTTAGCAGCCTCGATCCACTTGTTTGGTGCGCGCCAGAGTTCGTTTTAATCAAACCAAACATGACAGGTGTGAAAACTCCCGTGGAATGTGCCACTTCCCATATTTTGCCGGTTACTCGATGTGGGCAAAATGCAATCGAGGATTTTTTTAAATCGAGTACTCTAATTGAATCGAGTAATCATGACAGCCCTTTGAGCTTTTAAAACCAAGCACGAAAATAACTATGTAACTGTCCAGCTGGCATTAAAATTTATATTAAGAATGTGTTAAAGTGTGTATGACTTAGTTAATTGCTAAATGTCCAAAGATTTTTTATTTTATTTTTTATTTTTTTCATAAAAAAAAAGTGTTTGGATTGAGCCTACAGCAGTATGTCTTATGGTGACGTGAGTAGAAGTTAAAACACTGAAAACCAGTAACGGGGAAAGTTTTTAAATGTGCAATTAAAAATTTAAATAAATACAGTATATTCAACAAAAATTATATGATGCATACAGAAGTAATATCTAAATAAACAACTAAACTAAATATGAACTATTTCACTCTTTAACATTTGTGTCACTGTTTCCTTTTATGTATACTGCTGCTTTATTTGTGATTTTCACTTTGTCATTTAGTGATTTATTCAGAGCTCATCTTTTATGTTGTTTTTGTTTGTCAGCCTTGATGACAAAAGTGTTCATTACTGAGCTGGGTGAATGTAAAAGATATGGTTACTCTCCTATAAAGCAAACCTGCACTTGATTTGCCCAGTTTTATCAATTAGTTGTTGCAGCTCTAGTGGTAATTCTTCTGATTTTGAGCTGGATTGTAACCATTAAAGGTTCACTTCAGTTTAAGGAATTTGCTGACATACCAATTGTCATTGCATCACACGAAAACTAAATGATTTTTATTCTCAGGAAATTGGTAACGCAGTAAGATTGTAATGTTGACATCATGAAGCTGAAGTCTGTTTATGCTCTGCCTTCCTCTGTGGTTCTGATTACCAAAGAATGTTTATAATCTGGGTCCAAAGTCTCATGGGAACCATTGACTCCGCACCAGAACGCCTCCGCTCCTGTCATGATTGAAGGAAGCATGTCTGAAAGTGCTGGAAACTCTACCGCAACACTGCTTTTCATACATCGGCGCTTCTTCATGCTCCGCATTGCACTGCAACACTCTGATGATTGTTGTGTGTATTCACATTTCGCATATCGTTGCCCACTTCATGCATTTTTTTTTTTCCTTCATGCAGTTTCCTGTCTACACTGAAGCTTTTCTTCCAAAACACTCGCTCATCTTGACTGCGGATTAGACTGTGGTTTTGTGAGGGATTTCTTTCAGCGCAGCTCTGACAGATGACCTATTGAAATCACTATAGAACTGTCTGCCTGTTGCCAGGGCAACACTAGCTCGCTTCTGCTTTTTATGCGCTCACGTGACTGGCCGTTGACGTCATCGGGGGAGGGACGCTGCCAGAGTTTGGTCCACTCTTGACTGCATAGGGCTTCGAAGAATCTTGAGGACTTGTTGAATTGAATCAGTTAGTCTCAGTCTTAGTGGTCTCTGCTAGCTTTCCGGCATCATCCTCATCATCAGGTCTAAATAGCTGGGTTATGGACTTTTGAAGGCTGTGGATTGCAGGGGAATATAGAAATAGAAAAAGAGGTAAGTCACATTGCTTATTTCTCTTTCGTAGGATCGCCCAATGATTTTTTTTATTGATTATTTGAGCATGTGATATCACAGAAGAGGTGAGATTTTATTGGTTCGGCTATGCGCGATGTCAGTGTGATTATTTGTGCACAGCTGTTGCATGCTCTCTCACTCCTTCACACGCTAACAGCGCAGTGGGGGTCTATGAATAGCAGAAAGGATGTAGTTAACTGTTCCCTTTCTATCATTCACTCGATAAACTGTCTGTATGCACAGATTGTCCCTGCTCTTTCAGATCCTATTCATCTCATGTTATCGGTTTGTTTGTGGACAGGCTGAATGAACTGGACTGAGAGAGTCCACCGCCAGCTCTAAATTGTGTCATATTGTCATAGCGGAAACAGCTATATCAGAGAACCTCATGGGAAAGCATGAGAGATGAGGGAGCTGGCATAATCTGTCCAAATTCTTTCTCTACTCTTCCCCAACTTTTCATTTTCACCTTCCCCCACACTTTCACTCCTCGCTTAACTCATGCATGTGGGTGAGCGTGTGCGTTAAGAATGCTCTCTCGGAGGAGACGCACTTGTACTGAATACCAGAATAGCCCCATCCCCCCGTCGCATTGAACGTGGGTGGAGGGTGATCTATGGCAGGAAGAAAACATTTATTGCTAATTGCTGAAGTTTTTTGAAGGCTCAACGGTTGGCTTTATTTAAAAATGTCAGAGAGCAGATGGTGCATTCTGCACTTACAGTTGTAGACATCACTAGCTAATTTACCAACAGCTTATTTAATGTAACAGCCTACCTGAGGAGCAGACCCGAAGTGACTCAGTGCTCGGCTTGACTCCTGTTGCGAGACATATTGGTTATTAGATGTTATTGGGTCCCTGTAGTGATGTGGCAGTATTTCCTATACGCACTCTCGTGCACACACGGCCTACTGGTAGTTCAGAAACACATGGCACCAAAGACAAACACACTCCTGCGTTGGGGGCCTGCTGGCTGTAGGGATGAGAGACACTGCTGGCAGCTTGTTCGGCACGGCCCACGTGTGTGGGAGGAGATTATCCTCACCGCAACCACTGCTATTGTGTGTTATCAGCCCTGTCTGTTATTACAGTGTCTGTGTGTGTGTGTGTGTGTGTGTGTGTGTGTGTGTGTGTGTGTGTACGCGTACGCAGTGTGTAGGTGGTGCTTGTGTGTTGTGTGTATCTATTAAACAGCTGAAATACACAGAGTGCCAAATTAACATTTTTTTTTTTCATTATCAGGCCTCTAAGTGCTGTTTTAATTGCGTTCTCAAAGTCGGTATCATTCTGATAAGCACCTAAAGTGACCGTTCAACCAAAAATGGAAAATCTGTCATTTAATTATGTCGTTCCAAACCTATAAGACCTTCGTTCATCTTCGGAACACAAATTAAGATGTATTTGATGAAATCTGAGAGCTTTCTGACTCTGCATAGACAGCAACGCAACTACCATGTTTAAGGCCCAGAAAGTTAGTAAGGACGTTAAAATAGTCCATGTGATATCAGTGTTTCAACCCTAATTTTTTTTTTTTTCAAGGAAAACAAAAATAACAACTTTATTCAACAATTTCTACTCTTCCGTGTCAGTCTTTGAAACATGTAAGTCTTCGTAGTTTCAAAAAATTACCATTTGAACCGCTGATGTCACATGGACTATTTTAACAATGTCCTTACTACCTTTCCAGGTCTTGAAAAGTCCAGTAAAGCTCTCGGATTTCATCTAAAATATCTTAATTTGTTTTGTGAAGATGAATGAAGGTCTTACAGGTTTGGAACAACAGGATAATTAATGACACAATTTTCATTTTTGGCTAAACTATCCCTTTAATGCCATACTGAATCTATCGCAAACCTAAAAGCAGTCTTGTATTTTCGAGATCAAAACTAAAAGTAAAATCAATTTTCCTGTTTCAAGGCCCAGTGAAAGTAGGAATTCATGTAGAATTTTGGCCAATCATTTTTTTGGCATCCAAAATTTTAGTGTATTCCTAATTTTACTGGCATTTCGAATGGCATTTTGTTTTTTGGCCCAAAAAAGCGACAACCAAAAGTACGAGCTGAAATATATAGCATGCCGCTCATGTTTACTGAAAAAGCAAAGTCTGCTCAAATAATGCACCGACAGGAAATTTCTATGTTGTGTTCCTGTTTGCAATAGCGCTACTGTGCTGTAACATGGTGTGTACAGCTGGGCAACGCAGGTAAAATGATTGCTATGCTTTGATAGCTTTGTTATTTGGATAATTAAAAAATCAATTAAATCTGATTCTGTTGCATAGAACTGAATAAAAATAAAATATACTTAATATTAACATTTTCTATCTAATTTTGTTGTTTTAATTTCAATAAAAGTGTGGTTATTTTATTGGCTTGTATTTTAAAATTTAATATCATTAAAATTATTTAAATTAAAAAGTCTTACTAAATTATTTAATTTAATTTTATAATATAATAATTATTACACTGTAAAAAGTTTTCACCAGATTCAACTTAAAAACCTAAGTTCAGCAGCTGCCTTAATTTAAGTTAAATCAGCTTAAAACTACAAATCATTTTAACTTATTACAATAAAAATGAGTTGATATAACTTGTGATTTTAAATGACTTAAGTTGATTTAACTTAATCTTAAGGCAGCTGCTAAACTTAAGTTATTAAGTTGACACTGGTGAAAACATTTTACAGTGTAAAGCATTTTCAGCTTCGGTTTTCAGCTAAGTGCGTCCAGAATTTTCAGTTTTGGCCCAGAATTTTCAAATACATTTTGAAAATTCATAAAAGTGAAAAAAGTTTTCTTTTGCAAGTGCTGTTACATGTGCTAAAAAGAAATCTAGTTAAAGGGATAGTTCATCCAAAAATATTGTCATCATTTAGAAACTCAAAAGAAACAACTTGAGAAACAAAAGGTTTGAAACAACAAAGGGTGAGTAAATAATGACAGAATTTTCATTTTGGTTTAAACTATCGTTTCAAGGTCTATTCACACCAAGACTAATGTTTGGCATGAAAATTCTGATTGATTTTTTACGTGTCATCTGGATTCTTCCTCTGTTCACTCTTACTGCCAAATATTCTGTTTGTGAGCACCACTAAGTTATTGTTTTATGTAACAGTAGTGGCTCCAGGCAAAACCGCAAATCTTATTAGTTGGCCAGTTTTACTTGAGGTCCAGTGGAATATATTAAATTGAATATGGAATATATTAGAATACTACTTCATAAAAAAATACATAAATGTGTGCAATAAATGCTTTAACGGCATGTGAATGTCTGAACAGATGCATTACCAGCCATTCCTTTAAACTTAAATGTTTATCAAACTTATCAAAAAATGTTTTTATCTAGGTGTGAACAAGCCTTTACCTACTGTTTAGCAGGTACTTTTCATCCAAAGTGACTTTCAGTTAGAGATCTGCACTAACCTCCATTAACTTAAACCTGGCTCTAAAATGACATCTGGTCATCTGACCCAATCAATACTGTCACACTTGAAAACTTCAAATCACTTACTCTTGTTTTATTTCTTTGTCCGCTGATTCTATTTTAAGGTGCAATTCTCGCGTTTAACAAACCATTAACTGTGACTTTTGCCTCAATAAATTTCTTATTCATAGTCAGGAAGGTAGCTTTAAGTTTAAGTATTGGGTAGGATTAGGGATGTGGAATATGGTCATGCAGAATATGTGCTTTATATGTACTAATAAACAGCTAATTTGTTAATAATAGGCTATAATAATAGTTAGTAGTGAGTAATTGGTCCCTATACTAAAGTGTTACCCAAAGAGTGTTCAAAGAGTGTGTCAGTGCATTTGCACAAAACAAGTTCAAATTAATATTAAGAGTAATATTATTTTATTTGTGATAACCTGACCTATTGCAAACTGAGCTAAAATTAACCTAATGTTTGTCAGATCATGTCAAGCTTAGGTTTGCCAGACCTCTACTTGTTAAACACTAATTGTAGGGTTGAAGAACAAGTCATGTTGCCTGTGACAGGCACTTTCACAACCACTCACTGTTGGAGAATATCTAGTGTTTCAATGATTGGTCATTTCTGCTACGCATATGTCTTGAGTAATATTGTTCTTATGCAACTCTCACTGTGCGGAAGATGCAGCTTGTTTAAACTTATGAGGAAGTTCTTTTTATTTCGGACTGTTCCCAGGCTCTGTAAGGACCTGGTTACAAGCTCGTCGTTCATTCTTAAAATGTGAAATTGAGGGAAAAGGCTACTAAGGAAGGGCTATACAGTGCGACTCAAAACTATGAAAAAATATTTAGGAGCACCATGTGCAACTGACCCAATCAGCGTATTTGTGTTTGCGCTAAGGGGAGCTTCAAAGGTTTCTACATGTTTTTGCAACACTGAGTAATGTATCACGGACATATCTCATGAATCCTTTCATTAACAAAGTGTAGAGAGTGTGTAAATAAGAGATTCATTGTGCAGTGTAGAGAGATTCGTTGAATTAGAATGGAACTTTGAGATTGTGATGAACTTAGATGAGTGAAAGCTTTTAATGATTTTAAGGGAGTTTGAAAATGAGATATTGATTTAATACAACAGTTATATAAACAAGAAGTTAATATTAAGTGACTTGCATTGTCTGACTATAACAATATTTCCTGATTTCGCTCTTTCGTCATCAAAAATAGTAAAAATCAAGCCACAACTAAGCCACCAGGCATCTCCATTCAAACACAGCGGTGTTTCTTTTATAAATGAACGTGCATTTTAAATGAATCTAGTGAGTCAATGACTCAATTTCCCATTCATAAAGACAGTCCCTTGCTTTATTCCTAATTAAATCAGTCATTCGAATGAGTCAAATGAATGATTCAGTAATTAAATCAGTTGCCGCCACCTACTGGCAGATAGTTTCATCTTTAAAGTATATTTTCAGTTATTTAAATCATTTAATATTTCTGTATTCAAAATGTTATATTTAAAACATTAATCTCAACATGAATTTATGAAATTGATTGCACTCATGCTACCTCTGAGCCTCATTAAACATGAAAATACACCTACAAGCCACTTTTGTGTTTCTCTGTGCCACCTCTGTAGTACAAATAAATTAATACTGATTCATTTGATTGGTAATTGGTATTCTACTTGTTCTTATTCTATTGTTTTAATTAGAATTTTTAAAAAGCTTAAATATATATTTTTAATTGCATAATGATTTCTTACTTTCAATAAAGTAAAAACAAAATTCCCCTTTAAATCACTCTAAGGAGTCAAATATCACCTCGTAATGGGAAAGCTAATTTTTTATCAGATAGATGATCAGATTATTGATTAGTAGGTGCTCCTAAAATTTTGACAAGTGCACCCAAAAAGAAAAAGCATATAGCACTGTTAAGAATAATCCAGAATGTTACCAGTATAGAAGATATGGCCACACAGGATAGCAGAAAAAAGAGATTTCCTTCTGTACTATTTATGCAGCAGTGGTGTGAATTTGTAACCTAAGAAAGTTCCTCATAACTGTGCTACAGGTGTTGCATAGATAAAAGAACAATAAGAATGGGAGAAGTTTAGGATTTAGGAGAAGTTAGAAGAATTCTAGGCTAATGTTTCTGCTAAGATCTTCTTGTTTCTTGTTCACTTGTATTCAGATTGTGAGGGTATTATTACAGTGAACCTGACTACACTTCTGCATTATATCTGAATATCAAGATACTGAAAAATAATATCTTGTTTACATTGTGTCTACAGTTTGCAAAATAATAAATGCCTTTGAATGGCCATCATGTTTGTGCACTCAACAAACATGTCTGTGATTGACTACAGTACTCAACACTTTGCTCAGGTATTTAACAGCAGCTGTAGCCTCAATAACAATTGTTTTCAGATTGTTACAATGAAATGCATAGAAGTGTCACTGATGTGTATGAGATCAGTTACCCTGATAAACTTACTGACAAATATTTAACAACTGAATGCCAGAGAAGAGCCCTGTAAATGTATAATATCTTAGCAACACAAAATATCATTTTTTTTGTTGAATCACACCTTTGATTTTCTCCAAACTGAGGCCTTATGTTACTGTTATGAAGTGCATTTAATACAATAGACATATTTTACTGGCATGGAAATGCCTTTACAAAAGATTCTGGATTGGGTTTTTGCACTCAGAATTACAATTGTCTTTAGGTTGTGTGTATGTCTGTGTCTTTGAGTGGACATGAACTTTGTTAGTAAGTCTGCTGTCTCCATTTCAGTTGCTGAAAGTGAAAAAAGCTGCACTCTGTCAAATAGCTTGGATTTGCTCTCAGTTTGAAACAAATAGGAGTCATTTTTTGCCCTGTTTGTGTCCGGCTCATTCTCTGCAGGGCACCTCATGTCAGAAAATATCCTCCACCATGCTGAGAGCTGGACACAGCTGTTCTTGTTTTGTTACGCTCTTGAGTGTTGCACACTGCTTTTTTCTCCCTTACATTTTGTATTTTTCCTGTAGATATGCTTTAATTGATAGAAATGTGTATAGCCTTAAGCCTAATGCTAGATCTTTTTAGTATTTTTATTTTTTTACCCTCAAAGATAGAGTAGCCTAAACTACAAAAAACTGAAATGATTAAATTATACCTTTATTATTGCCTTATTTCTGGTAGTTCTCACATCAAATGCACTGCCGTTGCTAAAAATACAGTTCTCAGAAAACTTGGAAACGGATACTGTTGCGTTCCTCCTTAGTTTGCACTATTTATGATGTGTTAGTTGGAAGTGTTAATAGTCATTCTGTTTGTTTCCTTGGCTCTCCTCTCTCTGTGGGAAACTTTTTTTTTTCCTGCACTATTGTTTATTTGTTGGCACGCAAACATGAAATGCCTGTTATTATATTAGTCATTCTTTAGGCTGGTTCCTTGGTTTCTGTTCCCTTTTCTTAAATGTGGTCCCAGAGTCTTGCTTTTTCTGAGCTCCAAAAACCCCCAAAAATCTGACCTTGATCAATTATATAAATACTTATGGAAGGAAATGCAGCCAAGCTCCTAGTTTAGACTGGTTGTGTGTAGTAATCGGTAATGAGGGCAAGGCCTGCACTGCTGGACTGCACTGTGACACAGAATGAGTCCTGGTTCCACTTAATATGCACAAAACTGGATGGTTCGGGTGCAGACGTTCTTGGGGTTTGACCTGGTATGATTTGTAAGAGAGATCATTTGATCAATCATATTGCAATTAGGATCAAGTTATTTCATGCATCAGTTTTCAGTGTTCATTAATGTTCAATAAAAAGACAGCTCATCTGAGTATGTGTAAACTCTTCTATGAGAGATAGTACTAAACATAAGTGAAATGAACCATGTACAAGAGATTGAAACTGCTGATCTTTGTTCCTCTAATGCAGTGACTGTGCATTAATGGAGGATGAATGTGAGTACAATGAATGATTTGAAAGGCTAGAAGAGTAAAGGTGACTACAGGTTGTTATCACAACCGATCATCATACTGTGAAGCAAGACATTGTTTCCTTTTAGGAGAGAATGGTTTCCTATTTAACCTCTGGTGTTTTGCAGTGCTGTTTTTAAGTCCTGTCCATGTCATGAACAATTGGGACATTTTTACGCACAATAAGTATTCTCGTAGCTTCATAACATTGCGGTTGAACCACTGATGTCACGTGGAGCATTTTAATGATATCCTTGCTACCTTTCTGGTCCTTGAACATGGTAGTTGATGTGCTGTCTATACAGGGTGAAAAAGCTCTCAGATTTTATCAAAAATATCTTAATTTGTGTTTCAAATATGAATGAAGGTCTTACAGGTTTGGAATGACAAGAGGGTGAGTAATTAATAAGTAACAACTCTCTACAAGTAATGAATTCTCCTTTTAAGATTGTGGGGTTTTTTTAAGACCTTGGAAAAAATCATAAATGTCAAGTTTTCTAGTTATGCTGTAGTATTTATTTATATAAAAAACAGTTTTTTGCCAAAAACCCTTATACGCTAATCAAGAACAACCGGAAAAGTCATGGATTCACTGGTGCAGAAACGCTGATGTTTTGAAATTACGAAATGACAAGAGGCTGAAAGCAGCAAACTGTGTGGACATCAAAGATCAGCCTCTTAGACAATGTTCAGCAAGAGCTTAATCAGATTATTTTCTCTGTCATTAGCAAATTACCACCCAGATCGAGGGCCTTATTTTTTTGAAGCTCTGCTTTCATGCTGCTGAAATGAATGATTGTAGCCATTATACACTTGTTTCAAGAAGGGAAAACAGGATGTTGTTCCCCCCAGTGCTCTGCATAGTTCTTTTAGGGGTGCATATGCAGTATGTCACAAAAGCGAGTACATCCCTCACATTTCTGCAACTATTTTAGTATATCTTCTCAACTTGGATATATTTTAGAGTAGTCAGTGTGTAGCTTGTATAGCAGTATAGATTTATTGTTTCATAAAAAATTGCTCAACATACAGCCATTATTGTCAAAATAACTGGCAACAGAAGTGAGTACACCCTAAATGAACTTGTCCAAAGTGTCTATATATTTTGTTAGCACCATTGTTATCTGGCACTGCCTTAATCATCAAGGGCATGGAATTGACCAGAGCTGCACAGGTTGTTAATGGGATCCTCTTCCACTCGGCACTGAGCTGCAGGGCGTTACACACATGGTGCTTCTCCACCTTACGCTTGAGGATGCCCCACAGGTGCTTAATAGGGTTCAGGTCTGGAGACATACTTGGCCACCCCATCACCTTCACCTTCAGCTTCCTCAGCAAGGCAGTTGTCATCTTGGTAGTGTGTTTGGGATCATTATCATGTTGGAAAACTGACGTTCGGCCTACTTTCTGGAGGGAAGGCATCATGTTCTGCTTAAGAATGTACAGAACATAATGGAATCCATGTTTCCATCAAACACATGCTGGACACCATCTGAGCCAAACAAGTTTATCTTCTAGTCTCATCAGACCACAGGACATAGTTCCATTAATTCATGCTCTTGGATAGGTTGTCTTCAGCAAACTGTTTGCAGGCTTTCTTGTGAGCCAGCTTCAGATGAGGCTTCCTTCTGGGACGACGCCTATGCAAACAGACTTGTTGCAGTGTGCGGCGTATGGTCTGAGCACTGACAAGCTGACCTCCTACTTCTGCAACCTTTAAAGCAATGCTGGCAGCACTCATGCATATGTTTTTTGAAGCCAGGTTCTGCACCTGATGCACAGAATGAGTGCTCAACTTTGTTGATCGACCCTTGCAAGGCCTGTTCCAAATGGAACCCATCTTGGAAAACCTCTGTATGACCCTGACCACTGTAGTGTAACTCGGTTTCAGGGTGTTACTGAACCTCTAATATCCTTGGCCATCTTTGTGGAGAGCAACAATTCTAATTCTCAAATCCTCAGTGAGTTCTTTGCCATGAGATGCCATGTTGAACATCCAGTGGTCAATATGTGACAATTGTACTTAAAGCACCTAATTTTAACCGCTCTAATACAAGATACACAACTTTGTATGGTCCTGTCAAGAAGACAAAAAAATAAACATGATGAATATGACATGTGGCTTTGCATGGTTAAACAACATACTGCTGTTATCACTTAGGGTGTACTCACTTTTGTTGCCAGCTATTTTGACAATAATGGTTGTATGTTGAGTTATTTTTAGAGGACAGTAAATCTATACTGCTATAAAAGCTTCACACTGACTTCTCTAAAATATATCCAAGTTTTGTTTCTATAGTATTGTCCCTTGAGAAGATGTACTTAAATGGTTGCTGAAATGTGAGGGGTGTACTCACATTTGTGAGACACTGTATATACTGTTATAGTATTTAATAATAATTTGAACCATTTTCATCTTAAATTTCTATTGTTTTATTTCAGTTTTAGTGAAAAATTCCAATTAAATATAAATATATATAAATATATATATATATATATAATATATAAATTGGTTTATTTAATTTAAGCTTTATTTAAATTAGAGGGAAAAAGAATTTGTTTAAAAAATTCTTGATAATTTACTTATCCCTTTGTCATCCAAGATTTTCATATTCATTAAAAAAAATTGAAGGGAAACATTCCAGGATTTTTGTCCATATAGTGGATTTCAATGGAGATCAACGAGTCCAAATTGCAGTTTCAGTGCAGCTTCAGAGCGCTCTACACGATCCCAGTCGAGGAATAAGGGCCTTATCTATGTTTGGTCATTTTCTAAAGAAAATAAATACTATTTAATCACAAATGCTCATCTTGCACTAGCATTATGTAATCATGTAGGGATGGGCGATACCACTTATTTTGTTTTCGATATGATACCGATACTTTTACGGCCAGTATCATCGTTATCGATACTTCTACACTCAAGTTATTCCCTAACATAGGTTATACGTCCAATTCAATGCATGTTGCACACATTTTTCTTTGTTAAATAAAAGTAAAACACACCTTAGTATAAATATTTCTTACTTGAGTATCGATACTTTCGATACTCGCAGACGAAAGTACCATTCCCAGTATTTATAAAGCGAACTTGCCAAGAAAGTCAAATGCCCTTTACAAAAGAAGTTAAAACGGCATTGTCAGATGATTTTTAAGTTGAAGGTGAGCATTCAGCAAGATAACAATAAAAAAAAAAACTAGTGCCCTGCTAGATATTTTATGCCTTTTCTTGACAAACTATCCTTACTAGATCAGCAAAGATCCAGCTGAGATGTGTTTCTGCTCTGCTGTGGAAGTGGTAGATTGAGGTGACTAAGGCTCAGCAACGAGCTGCCTGAATTGTCTTTTCCCATACATTTTACTGGCTAATAATTTGAAGATTACGTTTGCTTGCACTGGATCACGAACAGAGTGAACCGTTAGTGAGAGCGAAATCAGAAATTCTGTAATTTCCCTGTGCAACACTATCACTGTACAATTAGTCTCTTTTCTCCAAATGACTGAAATCCACATTTTTTAAGGAAATCCGTTTAGAGCAGCAGTGTTCCGTCTAGAGACGCAAACATCTGTAGTCTCATTGATTTATTGTTTTCTCTGCTAACCAATGCTGCATGGAGTGTCTGTTTCCATAGCAACATGGCAAGAGGTCACAGAGATTCATTATTGTACATGAAGACAGCATTGCTAACTGCGTTGTAATTAAGCCTCAGTCTGTCCTCTGTTTAAATTGATGTTCAATTTAATCAGGAGGGTTAATGCTGGATGCTTAATACATGCCTGTCAGCCATGACACCTCTTAGCTGAAAACTATTTCACAGCACATGACATATAAAAAGAATGTTGTAAATGTAGTTCATAGCTAATGCAGTGTGACCTCAGCAGCTGCTTTCCTTGTCAATTTGCAGTTAAAGATAGATTAAACACGTATAACACCATAAATATTCAGTTACGGAGATACAATCGACCGCTTCAGTCTTGAGTGACATGAGAGAATTCAGAACACCGAGTCCAAACAAGAAGCCCTTGAGTTGTTGTTCTGTGTTTACCGCTAATGGCCTCTATCATTAGATTGAATGGCCAGGTTCCTGGGCAGACACACAATGATTCAATAGGGAATTTCTTCTTGTCTGCTGTTATATGTAGTTAAAGAACAAATTGGTTGTTCCAATTGCATCCTCATCCTCATTCCAGTCCTTCCATTTGCTTTTATTCTTGTTCAATGTTTAAATAGCATATAGTACAAACATTATATTTCAAATGAAAAAGGTGTGTCTGGGTTTTGCCTGAAGGGATTAATGAAGTATTTTACAAAGAATGCTTTGTTCACTAACATATAGGGCTGGGTAAAAAATATCGATTCTCCGATTTTAATCGATCTTCAGTTTAACGTAAGAGGATATGAATATTCACCTCTCCTCCTGAAGGTGTCACCATCAGCTGCTTTTTTGCAGAAAAATCTGGTGATCAAAAATTATTAGGCTGTAGTTAAGAACTGTTAGTTTTATGGACAGTTAGAACGCAGACAAGGGCTTTATGATGGGCCTGTTTTGAACGTTTTGAATTTAGAAAAATGTTTTATTTCTTAAACATGTTTGAATATCTTAATAGATTTCACTGTTGCACATTTACAGTCTTTTTATTTTTTTTTTACAGTAATGTGCATTTTGCAGTTTGTTTACATGGTGTACAATGGATGCACATATTTATGACTTCTTGTTACAGTGTTCATTTAAAATAAAAGTTGTTTAAAATAAACAACTGTGTGCACCCTATTATTAATGTAGGTGTGTATTTCAGTAATAAACTTAAGTGCAGAGTTTCAGTTTATTTATATCAAAATATGGATCCCATGTCTGCAAAACTAACATTTTAAATGAAATATTGATAGCTAATCGATATTGAATCGAATCGAAATCGAATCGAATCGAAACCATAAAAATAAGAATCGAATCGAATCGCCGAATTGGTCACAATACCCAGCCCTACTAACATAAACATCAATACCATTTATTTTTGGTTGTAGAAGTGACTCAATGCTGTAAAATGCATTATATTATATATTATATTATATTATATTATATAAATTTATTTAATTTGTTTTGTAAAAGTCTTTAACTGACACTTTTGATCATTTGAATGTATTGCATAAATAAGCTACTTTTAAAAATATTTCTTGCATGTAAAATAATCAGACACTATTTGTTGTTACATGTCATTATGTTACCAAGTAATAGGTTGGCATGCAACAAAGTCAATAAATAACAGTTTAAATAGCATAGCATTTGTCACAGGCACGGCACACGCAAAAGCTGTTGCTTCCAGTGCTCCTGTGTTTCATTCCCTCTCTTTCCTCCTCTTTAAAATAGGAAACAGCAAAATATACTGTATCTGTGCAACAGTCTTACTGTTTTCCAGATTTATATTTTCTTAATTCACAATTTGTGTAAAGCGTAATTATTTTCATGTACAAGGTTAGTGTTTAAGTGTATGTAATCCAAATATATTGGCATTATTTATATCCCATATATGGGGCATTCTACAGAATTGGTGCAAACTGTTGTCCCACAGCCAAAAAACAAAGCAAAAAAGCATATAAGTATTCAAATCTTAGATATTTACTAAGATCCTTTCATTATCTACTGAAACTCACAATAATATATAAAATATAATAATAAAATCAGCAATTAGTGGGTACTTGCAATTGGGTGGTGGCTATCCTGAACCCTAACCCCTAAATTTCAACTTATGAAAATATTGCAATGTGTTTTGCATTTTATTCTATTATTGTTTTTAAAAATTTAAAAGTTGTTACAATATATATGTATATTTTCCTTGTAAATTATGGAACTTTATGTAAAAAAAAAAAAAATGTGTCCTGCATTTTCATGTCACTACCGAAACTGTGAATGTTTTAGTCCATTGACTGAGACTGATTTTAACTACAGACAATAACTAGAGACAAAAAAAACCAGCGAAGCATCGAAAGGCAAGAAAGATTCCTATTTTAATACAATCAGTGTAAACAGCAATTGATAATGAATAGTGTATTTCTGGTCTATTTGTGACATACTTTAACAAATGAGCGTAACAGCACACATAAAGAAACTCTAAAGAAACACACTGAGGGAACAATTGAAAATGTATAGTTTATTTGTACTGTAAACCCGAATAAGTTGAGATTACTCAAATGATTTGAGGAAAGTGATTCCCTCAGTTCGTTTGAGTAATGGGAAATCGTCAACTCGATTAATTGAGTTGACCAAATGTGGTCTCTTTATTGAATTAACTTAAATGTTTAAGTACAGATAACTTAAAACAGCTAATAGACTAAACTTCTGAAATTTTAATCTTATATATTCTTTAATTGTATTAAATAATTTATAAATCAATAAAACAAGTTTTTTTTTCCCCACATCAACCACTTTATTAGGCTTATTCTGCATTTACATTACATTGCTTCCAAAAGTAAGCACCTATTTTGTAACAGTAAGCTCACATTTTTAAAAGACATGAACAACAAAATCATGAGCTCATTTTTAAAAGTAAACTCCTATTTTTGTCTATAAGCTCATATTCAGTCATTTTTAAGACACATAAAAAAAAAATCATAAACTCTCATTTTTTAGAAGACCTTAATTCATTTTTAACACAAACTATTTTAACAGTAAGCCCACATTTTTTAAAAGACAAACATCATGAGCCACATTTATAGAAGACAGGAACTCATTTTTACAGTAAACTCCTTTTTTTGACTAAACTCACATTTTATGTCACATTTTTAAAAACAGGTCATTTTTAACAGTAAGCTCACATTTTTAAAAGACACGAACAACAACATAATCTAATTTTTTAACAGTAAACTGTTTTTAAATGTAAACTTATTTTTTTAAATCACATTTTTACAAGACACATTAACAACCAAATGTAAAGGTGATTTTGATTTTTTTTTTTTTTTTTCAGATGACAAGGAAAGCACAAAAACAGAAACACATAAATTTGTCCAAACAGAAGGCACATTGATCCAGGAAGGTCACGTAGATTGTCCATCACCCCTTTCCCTCAATTATACACCAAATGAGGAGAGCACAAACGCAGAGTTGAGAGGCTGAAGAGTAGTCCCATCTTCAACTATTACAATCCCCACTGGCACGTCATGATTCAAGCTGCGATCATCAGACATCTAGTGAAGATGAATAAACATTTTCAAATTAAAGTTAATTCACATGCATGCAAGCTCATGTCGATTTCAAACAGTGCAACTTAACCTTAAGGAACAGTTCACTCAAAAATTTAAATTCTGTCATTACTCACCCTCATGCCGTTCCACACCCCTAAAACCTTCGTTCATATTCCAAACAGAAATGAAGATATTTTTAATGAAATCCAAGAGATTTCTGTTTCTCCAGAGATCCAATGTTACATATTTAAGGTCCAGAATGATAGGAAAGGCATTAAAAAAAAATACATGTGACTTCAGTGGTTTAAACTTAAAACTTTAAAGTTTTATGAAGCAGCGCGAGTGTTTAGTACAAAAATTGTAATTTACCACTATATTTACAAAATAATATTATTCGAGGCCAGTTCACACTTCAGATCTTGCGTGAACATGCATTGCAGATCTGTATTTTTAATAGTTTGTTTCGTGCAAACAAAGCATATACGTTGTTTTATAAAATGGAGGTTAAACCACTGGAGCCACATGTAAATGTGTACTTTACTGTCTTTCTTACCTTTTGTCCCTCTATGGAGGAATGGAAACCTCTTGAATATTATTTAAAAAAATCTTAATTCGTGTTCCAAAGAGGAACGGAAGTTTTACAGATGTGGAATGACTTGAGTGTGAATAATTAATGACAAAATTAAAATTTTGGGGTGAAATAACCCTTTAGATTAAAATGTATATAATGTGTGTGTGTGTGTGTGTGTGTGTGTTTGTCTTTTTTAAATTATTTTCTACATGGAATACTTACCAAACATGTCTTGAAGAAATCTCCAAACATAACACAAAAGGTAGTGTAGTCCTTGGAGCAAAAGAGTTCAGCCCTCAGCTGGCTCTAACAACTTCTGTGGGGAAAAAAAAATATATATATTAAATCTGACCACTTTTACTACATTTTTTTTTTTAATGAAATTTATAACGGCATTTAAATCAGGGGTGTCAAACTCAATTCTTGGAGGGACTGAGCCCTGCAGAGTTTAGTTGCAATCCCTATCCTAAAGTTAACGTTGTTACCTTAAACGTACATTCACAGTGACATGGCAAACAGACACAGCTCTGCTAATGGTAATTGATTTAAAAAAAAAATCAGATAAGATTAAATACATTTAATAAAATCTATAAAAACGAAAAATAATATTATGCACCAAGAACACATTACATCAACAGAATTATTAATTAAAAATATATTCCTATCTCTGTAAATGTGTCATAATTTCGTTAATTTTTAGCCTCGCATTGTTCTCCTCATAAAACCTTTAGGGGGGAAAGCGATTTATAGTAAACATGATTGGTCAAAGATATTCCTAAAACGACAACGTCTTCAAGCGGCAACCCAATTTTACACCAAAAGTATATGAAAAGTATATCAAGTATAATTAATAATTTCACAAATAACACACAGGGACATTTCAGTGAGCCTGGGAGTAAATTATACTCCAAGTTAGAGCCACACGGATGCAATAACGTTATACTGTTACCTCACGTATTTTCATTCTCAACTGTTTATGATCATTTAAAACATTAATGACAAAGAGTTTACGTGAATAATCACCAAGTGCCTCATTTTGAAATATTTTTGCTTGTATTTGACCGTTTAGGCGCGAACCTTGAGGTAAAAGCGAACTTTAACGTTAACATGTCCGTGTTCTGCTCCGTCTCTGAGCGCATACACAGAACAGAACAAGTTTTAAAAACACAACATCATAGAAACATTAATAAATTAAGCACGTCAAAACGTACAGGCGTGTTAAACATGAATTTACCAGCGTAATCCATGGGCCTTCATCACGACTCCATCCCTGTCTGCCTGCTTGGCTGCTTCACGACCGCCTGCCTGCAAGTGCCGCTGCGCTGGGGGAGGAAAACAGAAAGTTAAGCGGGAAATTCAAATGTTCTTACAGAAAGTTAGAAACTCAGGCGTGTTTATAACTAAAAAAAAAATTAAACGGCAACCAAGCGAAATTTACACTTATATTTGACCATTAACCTACCTGTGTAACGTCACTCTAAAAAATCTTTCACGACGACTCTCTTCCTGCCTGTTTTCCCGCCAGCGTACTTGTGCTGCTACTGGAGCAAAACGGAAAAATAACATTAGAATTAGAAATAGAAAGTGTAAATCAGTTTAGAAAAATGTATATAAGCATTTTCTCTACTTACTAATTTAATTTGTGTCTTCTGTCAGATGGTTTCTGCTAGTGTCTCTGTCCTGCTGCTGCTTCAGCAAATTTCCGCATGACAAGAAAAATTACTGCCTTGTGTCATATAACTTATATCGACCAATCAGCGCGGTGGTCAAAGCACAATTTCAAGCGCGACCAATCATTTTAAACAAAGACATGGTGAATCTTTCAAATTAATTAAAATGTTGAGTTCAGAGAACTTAAAATATTAATTAAAAAGTTTTTTGCTGCCAAATGAGTAAGTTAACCACACCTGTTTAAGTTTTGATGCCAAAACTTGGCATTTTAAGTAATGTCAAGTTATATTAACTTAATTTCTTTATTAATGACAACAGTGGGGTTTACAGTGTAACATGATTGTTCAGTAATATACCAAGGGAGCTTTTTGCTGAATATTCTCACGATTACAAATGTTACATTAATTTTAGTTTAATAAACTAGTTAGTCAAGCAGTTACTTACATTTTAGACAAAATACTTACTGTTTTGTTCTGTTTCACCAAATAGTTCCAAACAAAGGTCACAGCAAAAGTATAGCACATTCTCAAAGCATCGTTTTACTACTAAATGATTCAGTGTTTTTGCTCGAATCAGTTGAAATAACTCAATGACTCGCTCATGATTAACTTACCGCCACCTGCTGGTAGTTTAGTATGTTTAAAAGTATGCATCCCCACCCCAACATATCTAATTTGTACATTCATAAATGTATTGTAAATTATATAATCTGACTGCTAACAGCCATATAGAATTTGATAAATTGAAATGTATGCATCACCTTTGAAGTTATTGCAAAGGTAAAAAATGGCCTTTATAAAGGTAAATCAAATATGCAGATTTAAGATGTAAAAGCTGATAGAGCACTGGTGAAAATATTGCTTCAGAATAAATAGTTTACATCACCAGATATCTCTAAGTCGTACTTTTATGGGGACATTTGTGTGGAATAGTATCTGCTGATATGAAAAGTTCACTGTATATTTTGTTTACTTTTTACAATAAACACATTAAATATTACATATATGCATGTAATATAACATAAATTTCCATTACAGGTTTAGGTCTTAATTTTCATATAAGGTGGTATTAAAAAGGTCTTAAAAAGTCTTAAATTTCACTTGTTCATATCTGCAGATACCCTGATATAGCACATTTCATACACAGTGGTAATTCAAAGTGCTATACATAAGAGGAGTTAATATAATCATAAAAAAATAATCACAACAATAAAAACAAAATTTAAGAACATTTAAAATTATTTAAAATTGATTTAAAATGATTTAAAACAGTTAAGAATAAAAATGATTATACATAAAATACAGTGCAATCAGTTCGGACATAGCACAGTGCTTATTCAGTAAATGCACAACTGAACAGAGTTTTGAGTCTGGATTTAAATGTGGCTAATGTTTTAGCTGATCTCTGACAAACGGGAAGACGCAAACCTTTTTTGGGAGGAAATCAAATTTTACAGTTATGCAAATTGGTAGTAGTTTTTAGTAGTGTTTTAGTATGTGAGTTTAAATTCTGTAATGTAATGTGGTCGCTACCAAAACATTACCATCACTACCGAAAATGTGCTGTCACGACCGAAACACAGGATGCTTTTCAAAAATAAAGTATACTGAATCATCAACTAAGATGTTATAAATGTTTGGTCCGGTGTATTTTCAAACGAATGAATCCTTAAGTGAATTATCCTTAAGAAATCAACTTTTTGCCTTTTACAAAGAAAAATTGGATTAAAAATACAACAAATCTCATTAATCACACTTGAAATATTGTTAAAAATGTAATTGTTATTGTTAACCTCAGAAAACTTTTTAATAACATTAAAAAAAATTACAAGGAAGATGTAAGCAAAATCTAAATAGGTCAATATCGCCCTTCTTATTAAATTATAACATTTAAACATTTAATAGTTTCTTCAATTATATACTGTGTTTTGGTAGTGACAAATTTAGGGAGAGGAGAATATGAGAATTAACTGCAGAATTACTAGAAAGGTGTAGCTTGAATATTATACAATTTACATACATAAAAAAATTGTGGAAAAATACACTTTTTTTTTTTTTCCCCAAGACGTTTCTAACTCTGACTTTTAACCAATTCTGTAAAATGGTCTACATATTCATAGGTATAATTTATGTTCAGAAACGTTTTTCAAATACAAAATAGAAATACATGTCCAGCATGACTAGAATCAATAAACAATGCTTGGTTGAATGATTCCAAATAGTTCCAGACATTAACAAAACAGTTGCTAGCTAATAAACTAGTACCATATTATCTGTAAATGAGGGAATTTATGAAATGTGATCAGAGACCAGGCACTGGATTAGAGTAAAACTGTAATGTCAAGTTTCTTTCACACAGATTTCAGGGGGGAAAAGTTGTTAAAGAAGCTGCAAGATTTTAGTCACACTGTCAGAGATTTCCTGTATTCTGGGTTTAAATTTTTATTTATTTTTTTATTCTTGGTCTGATTTGTTGCTTGCTTTTTTTGGCTGTTTTTAGTGTCTATCAGTTTTTATGAAAGCACTACAGCAAAACTTTTTTCCCTCTGCACGAAACCAGTTAAGACAGGATGTAGTGTATTTGTGTGGGTCATTCAGAAAAGCTGTTTCTTATCTTTAAGTGTCCTTAAGTTTGAAGAGCTACGCTCCAGTTCTAATCAAGCAGTGAGTACTATCTCCTCTTCTGCCTTAACCTTCATTCCTCAGCTCTAATGCACATGATTCATTCAGCTTATTTAAAACTATTTACATTCTATGCTGTGACTGTGTATTGTATACAGGGGAGGGGGGTGCATGTGAGTGTTTAGCCTACAATTTTAGTAAGACACTTGTCTGATTAGTACAAAGATGCATGACCCAACTGAGAAACGGGAGTCACTTCCTGCATATAGACGCATCAGATGTCACGTAACAACTGATCCTCTCCAGACCTTCCGCCCTGAATAGAGGCTCTGCAGCTGGAGACTGTGAATGACCTAACACATGGGCGTTTTTTATTTTTGTTTTGCCATTTTTATTGATTGCTAAACATTAATCTCTAGATATGTTTTGTACTCTTGAGATTTATCATAACGTTTTTGTTGGTTTTGTTTTGACATGTTTTTTTTTTTTTTGGTTTTTTTGATTGATTTATGTTCTGGCTCATTTTTCTCATGCTAAATCCTGAAATGTGTGGCAAGCTGTTGCACCTTTTCTTTTTAAAGGACAAGCTTACAGTCCTTTGAGATATGGAGGTGGAAGTCTTTTATAATTTATCTTATGTAATATTATAATTTGTACTCATACTGCTTCAAAAAGGCTCCATGTTTAGATCTGTCATTAGGGAGATGTGAAAAGTGTGGTGTGGATTTTTGTTTCTCTAAACAGTTTTTTAGGGATATTATCATTCTGCAGAAAGGGAGCATCTTTAGGGATCTGTGATTGCATGATAAAAGGCATCTTGTCTTGTAAATTCGCCTCATATTCCTATGAGTATATGTATATGCCTTCTGGTAACACTCTGCAGAACTCCATCACAGTCTTTAGATGATGCAGCTGCTATGTAAAATGAATTATTGAGCAGAGAAATTGTGTATGGCTTTATAGTTTTGTTTAGTGTATGTTCCGTGTGGAATTTTTTTAAAACTCTGTTGTTGGATACAAAGTTTTGAAATGGAAAATGTTAATGCAGTTTTGGATTTCTGCTCAGATTTTGTCGTATGTACATATTTGTGACCCTGGACCAAAAAACAGTCATAAGGGTCAGTTTTTTTAAAATTGGGATTTATACATCATCTGAATAAATAAGCTTTGCATTGATGTATGGTTTGTTAGGATAGGACTATATTTGGCCAAAATACAACTATTTGAAAAGCAGGAATCTGAGGGTGCAAAAAAAAATCTAAATATTCAGAAAATCATTGTCCAAATGAAGTTCCTAGCTATGCATGTTACTAATCAAAAATCAAAAAGTTTTGATATATTTACGGTAAAAATATTAAATTTAAAAATATTTTCATGAAACATGATCTTTATTTGGCATAAAAGAAAAAGTTGATAATTTTTTGAACCATACAATGTATTTTTGTCTATTGCTACAAATATACCCCAGCTACTTAACACTGGCTTTGTGGTCCAGGGTCACATTTATGCACATTTCTCTGAATTTGAACATTTAAAGTCAGTGGTTTTCATGGCCTGATAGCGTGACTATTTTGTGACTGGCTGGAAATGGTATTGTGGGAAATCAGTCTTATGTCCCATACACGCATACAGTGATTTTACCGCTGCAGGTCACTGAGTCACTGTATTATTGGTCACTGTGGGTGTTCCTGTTGCTCAATTCCCACATGTTACTGGTGGGTTTCACAACTGGCCATAGTTTTAAAAAAAATCCAGAATTAACCGAAATTGCATTTATTCTATTGCCAGTTAAATTCTAATTTGACAAACCAATAATTTTTCCTACTACTAAAAAAGATCAGTCTGGTGTATGAATCAATCTCAGTTAGTATGCTTACAAATTTTAAAATATTACTTCATTTGGGCAGAGATAAGATAGAACAGTGTAGGGCTGTCGAAAACGATTATTGTGATAATTAAATATTTAATTAAATATTTTGGACGATTATTCTGATGATTAATCAAGTAAACAGATAGCTTTTTGTGGTAATAAAAGTAGACATAAGCTAACAATAGACGTATAATAGCAGTTTATATATGTGACCCTGGACCACAAAACCAGTCTTAAAGCAATGGTTCGGAGTAGATTTGACTACATTGCTATGCACTCCGAAGCCCATCTAAATGCCCCATCTGAAGTTTTTTTTTTACCTTAGTCGAACATTGACGGAGATATTCGAGCTTGTCGAATGGTCTTTGTGCATGTCAACGTAGTAGGTGGACTTTTACGTGCTTTTCCCAAACCAGGGAAGTGACGTCAACGTGTCGCCATTTGTAGTTTTTGAGACTAGTAGGGATCGGGTAACAGTTGTTTTTAATGCACTCATGGTGGACTTACAAATTTTCCAATGCAGCGTTTTGTGAGTACATACCCTATTTACACTACTGTAGAAGTTTGGTAAGATAACTTGCACATTTAGTGATGTAGCAAGCCATTCGACAAGCTCGAATATCTCCGTCAATCTTCGACTAAGGTTAAAAAAACTTTGGATGGGGCATTTAGATGGGCTTCGGAATCTACTCCGAACCATCGCTTTAAGTACCACGAGTATATTTGTAGCAATAGCCAAAAATACATTGAATGGGTCAAAATTATTGATTTTTCTATTGATATTAAGTAAAGGTTATGTTCCATTAAGATATTTTGTAAATTTTCTACCATAAATATATCAAAACATAATTTTTTAATATAGTAATATGCATTGCTAAGAACTTTAAACTTGATTTTTTTTTTTTCCCCAATGTTTTGACTTTTTTGCACCCTCAGTTTCCAGATTTTCAAATAGTTGTGTCTTGGCCAAATATTCTCCTATCTCAACAAACCATACATCAACTAAAAGTTTATTACTATTATTCAGCTTTATTTATTTGTTTATTTATTTATTTTGTATAAATCTCAATTTCAGAAAATTGTCCCTTATGACTGGTTTTGTGGTCCAGGGTTACATATATTAAATACATATGTAGGGCTGCAACAACTAATCGATAAAATCGATTATTATCGATAATGAAATTCTTTGATAACGATTCTCATTATCGATTAATCGGGTCCACCCACAGTGCACGTACAACTTCAGAGGATTACGTCAAATTACAGCACTGAATGACGCATTTCTATAGACAAAATGCATCTAAAAATAGTGGAGGAAACAGACTGAGATGCTGCAGGATAGTTACATGATCCAAGCTGCCCAAAACATGAGTATTCCTTATTTTAAACTTGAAGCTAATAGCGTAATGGCTTGCCCTGTGAGGCGCTTTGAGATCCGTTTGCATCCTCAGCATGAAAACTTTTAGTTTACGGTCATATCATTATCTGTAAATATCACAAATTCACACGAGCATTTCCATGTATGCATAAAAGTCCATTCTGGCAGTCTGTGTTAAGTTTAAATCTTTGCTGAATGAGCGTGTCAGACTGGAACACAGAACACAGACCGGGAGACAATTAATACTCGGCGCAAAAAACATTTATTGTGCTGAAACATCTGTCGTTGAATGTTAAATTTAGATTTAAATACAGCATGTAGCGCACATATTTAGGGAGGGTAGGAACTGTAGGGCTGTGACCGTGGCAGATTTTTACCACCGCCGGTGGTGCGGTGTTTTATATGTAAATAAATGAGGCTCAAACATTATTCACACACATGCGTGTTTATTTTAGCAATTCCGTCGGTGAACAAGCAGCCTACAAAACGCTAAAATAAATCAACGAAATAATACATTTAAATAAGAAAGTAGCCTAAATAAGTGTTAAATAGGCTATTAAACAAACATTCGTTGCAAAAATTCCTAACAACCTCGACAGCTGATCAGAATTACTGGCCGAGTTCTCTTTCCCATTGCACAGCTGCTGTTTTTAATATCAAAGTAATTACATTTATTTTCGTTACTTTAGTTTATAAAGTTAATTTAGAAATATATTTGGACCACCTTTTGTTTGTGAAATTCAAGTTTTCGTTTTTTAAAGTAACGACCGCAAGCGGCCAGCGGCAGACAGATCAATTTAGCCTTCTCAAGCCATCACGATTTAAATTAAAATCCTTAGATATAAAAAAAACTTTAAGCATATCACAATATTAGTTTAATCGTTTAACCTAGATAAATGTGTACTAATAGGCGCATATCCAATTGTTTGTGCGGAGAGTGAAAGCTTTGCAGGACATGGTGCCGCCAGCGCTATGTAAAACTTCATTTTTGCTCATAAATGTAAGAGTAATAAATTTACTTTAAATTATTACTTCACTACTATAAAATAAAATAATTCAAATCGAAAACAAAACTCTTTCATTAGCTATAGGCCTAATCCATAAAGATGCATTTAGGCTTTAAAAGCGCGTCCAGTGAGCAGATGGCGAGTTAGGATCGTCAACTTCATCTTTGCGACACTGACTCAGAAAATACTAGTTTATTAATAAATTTTAATATCTCCTTACTTTTTTAATATTTAATTCAAATGTCAACTTAATCTTTAATATTTGGCCACTTGTTCATGATAGAAATGCTACAGCCACTATAACACCCTGTTTGATGTATGTTTGGACATCAGAAAATTCAAAATCTGAGCAAGGGTTTCAACTTTTATTTTGAAGTTGCAGTAAACAGTTAGCATATTTAGAATGATAATGATGTATTCTCCTGTGCTGGCGTAGGTTTATAAATGATTTATCTTATAAAAATGATAGAATGGATGCATGTTGTTCCCAGATGAACATTAGAAGCAAATCAGACTTACAGCATAGGCAAAGATAAATTTTGCAATGGTCCGCTCATGTATAACTGTGTGGAGCAGCATTGCTGTAAATAGAGCTGCTCTGAGATGCATGTAACCTTCACGCATATAAATAAAGCACATATTAAACCCACAGAACATATATTTATTTAATTGAATCACAGCCTTTGTGAACTCACAATAGCACTGTGCTTTATGATTTTAAATGGTTTTAATATTTCATGCAGCTCTAGAAAATGGTTTAATAATGTTTCTGGATTTATGTCTATGAAATGCATCACTTTCAGTGTTTTGTTAGTTAATCAACACAGGCAAAATCCTAGAACAGTGAAATCACTAGTAACATTTATTTCATTTTTGTGTTAACACTACAGTATCCATAAGTATCAGTAGTGACTGCATTACGTTGCTATTCATTGACATAGTTAAAGTTAAACTTTTCAACTTGCATGACTGGACACGCTTGACACTTGAGTCACTAAACTCTCATGTTATTGTAAATCACCAGCTCTCATTGAAAATTACATCATGGTGTCACTATAGCATATTGCTTTATTTCATCTGTCTCTGATTTTTGCAGCTGAAGTCTAGACTTTTTCCATTTCAGAGCTGTTGTTTGGCTCTAGAGCCTGTTCTCTGATTAGCTATGTCTTTCCCTCTTACCAAGATGTATTTGATTGACATAGGCAAGTCTCTATTTGGAATAAATCTGTGAGCAGAGCCATTTTATGTAACTCTAGAGGGACAAACATGGATAGAAACAGCTCAAAAATCACCTTCATGGATATAGTTAAAGGTGCCATAGAATGGAAACTACCTTGGCTTAGTTGAATAATAACAGTTCTGCACGTGGACATGACATACCGTGAGTCTTAAACACCATCATTTCCTCCTTTTATAAATCTGGTGTTTGCAAAAGACCAAGAAAGAGGCCAATTCCAACATAACACAGACTATGACATGATAGTCTCGCGATCATTAATCGTTCCGCCCCCAACATTTGCATAGCCCAATCATCAGAAGTTCTGCGGGTAGGCTATTGTGAAAAAACAAAGCGAGGACAATAGCGAAAATGGCAGATCACAGAAATAAATGTTATGTTCCAGGTTGTGCAGGAGATGTTAAGTGCAGGGATGGGTTGGTGTCTGTACTCAGAAAGGCACGGAAAACAAATAAGGTGTTCTAATAAAATAAGGCGAGCCACTAAAGGGACACAGTTAGCTTCTTGCTAGCGGTAGCCTGTTACATTGCAGTACATCAAATTTCACATACCACATAGAGTAAGGAAAGATGACTGCGCGGACGATGGTGAAAGATTTGCAGATCCTGATCACCGCGGACAAGCATCGAAACTTGTCAAATGTGCCAAGTACTGCTGCTGTAGTATAACGTTACACAGAGCATGTGTGATCGCCGATCTCAAAAGTGAAAGTAAAAATTACTGTGCATTCAAAACGGCAGTTTCAAAGCTCCGCATATTAATAGCGACTCGAGATCCGTAATTAAATATATATTTTCCTACTTGTGTTTCCTTCCTGCTGTGTGAGAGCTAAATGAGGCACTCTGTGAAACAGCCAATCAGAGCAGAGCTCGTCTTTATTATTCATGAACCTTCCAAATAAGGTAATAACAGACCATTTCATTCTAGGGACAAATCCTAGGGTTGTAAATGAACTTGTAAAACCGTTTCCAGAGAATTTTTGCCCTTACCTAAGCCATATACCATCTATGTAGATAACATTTTGAAATATTGTATCAATACATTCTATGGCATCTTTAGGGGTATTGTTTGAACAAAATTGAAATGATGGCTGTTTTCTTCTACATACAGGATCATGGCAGCATAGGGCACCACAATATGACTTAAATCTAGCAAACTTTCCATACATACTAATTTTCCCTCTTTGCTTTCTTTTGCCAGTGCTGTCTCGTGAAACGAAACCATGGGGAAGCAGAACAGCAAGCTCCGCCCTGAGGTGATGCAGGACCTGCTAGAAAGCACAGACTTTACGGAGCATGAAATCCAGGAATGGTACAAGGGCTTTCTACGGGACTGTCCCAGTGGCAACCTCTCCATGGAGGAGTTTAAGAAAATCTACGGAAACTTCTTCCCTTATGGAGATGCCTCAAAGTTTGCAGAGCACGTGTTCCGTACTTTTGACGCGAACGGCGACGGCACAATAGACTTTCGGGAGTTCATAATTGCATTAAGCGTCACGTCACGAGGGAAGCTGGAACAGAAGCTCAAGTGGGCGTTTAGCATGTATGACTTGGATGGAAACGGATACATCAGCAAAGCAGAGATGCTTGAGATTGTGCAGGTATGTCAGGCTTCCTAAAGCTTTTTATGAATTAACCTAATATTGGCACTCTTTCAATCCTTTTCTAATCATCAGCATGACTGCTGAGGTCTGATATAGAATCAGATGTATCACTTCAGGAGACACAAAAGAGAGAACCCAGCCCAGTCCTGCTACCCAATTTTCACATCGCATATGTTGTTATTTCTCACTTGCGGTAACAGCAAGGATAGCCGTGGTGTTAGACTGTCAGGAAGCTCCATACTGTAAAGAGAGCCCAAGTCTTATTTCTGTCTATGATAAACAGGCTTTCATCAAAGTGCACTCCTTCACACGGTTATTTATGTTTGCTGTCATTGCAAGTTGCCTGATTTATCTTTGCATCTTTCTTGCTGAAAAGATTAATTTTAGCAACAGGTGATTTCTCAGATTTTGAGGGCCTATCAGAACCAAACCAAAATGTGCATATGTATGTACATACAGGGCTCGCAAAATCGCTAGCCCGACGTCCCGGGGCTGTTGGGTTTTCCAGTAGGGCTACCAAAATGTTTCACCAGCCTGCCCGACGGGCTATCATAAAGTAGAGGGCTCCTGCGGGTCCTTAACTCCTCAACTTAGTTCGTTGTATCAAATTTAAGGCCATAAAAAGTTTTAAATATGTTAAATAGTATAAGTAACGTCTTAATTATAATTTAAGAAGTTTTGAGGACTGAAAGACGAGAATCGCAATAGGGCTGGATTAAACTTCAAAAGGCGATGTCATTGAAGAAATATACACGCTGCACATTTCAAAGACAAAATGTGGCACGGATGTCTTTATATGAATGTTTCTGAAGGGAACCGACTGTCCTCAGAAACGTGTCATTGGAATTTTCATTAACTGTGTTAATGCTGCATTGTGTACAGCCGTTACTATGGAAACTGTAATATTTAGCCATAGACTGTAAAAAAGCCCCCTCGTGACAGATAATTAATTTTTCATTTCCAATACATTTTTTTTTCAGCTGTTTATGGTCAAATGATTGCAATTATCGACCCATGTTTTTATGCAGCAAACACATAGTTGTAAATGTAAAAAGTTATGGTGCCATCTAAAAATCTAAACAAGTACAGTAATATTTGTTTTAAATAAATATAATAAATTATATACTCAATTTATCCCTTTTAATGGTATAAAGGATGAAATGCTATAGTGTAAGATATTTTGTTTTTGTGTGAAACTGTATCTGAATTTTAAATCATGCCATTTTATAGCTTAATATTCTACTTTACATTGTCCAATCCCATTACTGTTTATTTTACTTGTGCTGATCTTAAAAAGGGTCATGAATTGCTTTAAATTAATATTTAAAAATTCTGCAGATACACTAAATGAAATAAATAAAATGAAATAAAATGACTTCCTTGATATTTGTTTATATTTGTGTATTAAAACATTTTTGATTAGACTCCTAGATGATTTTCTATATTTAAAAAAAATAATAATAATTTGGTCTTTTTTATTTGGGCTAGTTAAATTAATTTTCGGGCTACCAAAATCTGAAGAGTACCTGTTCGAAGGGCTACCAGAGATTTTGACATTTTGCGAGCCCTGACATATTACATATGTACTAAGACATTTTAGCTATAATACAGATATAAGTAAAATTCTATAGCCACAAATGCAATTAAAATAACAATAAAGGTTTAGTTGATGCATTTAATTTTCATGTAAACAAGTACCAAAATGTAATTAAGTTCTGTTTTGGTGGACATAAAAAATGAGATCACCTCTCATGTCTTGATTGTTTTATTTTGATGGATGGTTTACCTCCTCCCCAGGAGGCAGAGGTAAATCTAATGATGTACTGAATGCGTTGTGCACTTTGATGTATTGCATTAAAGGGGTATGCACTGGCTGCAAGTCTGTAATGGAGCCCATCTGTAGAGGGAAGACTCAATAACTCTCCACAGGAGAGCTGCACTTTAGAACACACTTTTCCTCAGACGTTAAGGTTATGGGGAATAAAAGTATACAGTTGAAATCAAAAGTTTACATACACCTTGCAGAATCTGCAAAATGTTAATTATTTTACAAAATAAGAGAGATCATACAAAATGCATGTTATTTTTTATTTAGTACTGACCTGAATAAGATATTTCACTTATTCTGTTTACATATAGTCCACAAGAGAAAATAACTACCCACTGTTCTTCAGAAAAAATCCTTCAGGTCCCACAAATTCTTTGGTTTTTCAGTATTTTTGTGTATTTGAACCCTTTCCAACAATGACTGTATGATTTTGAGATCCATCTTTTCACACTGAGGACAACTGAGGGACTCATATGCAACTATTACAGAAGGTTCAAACACTCACTGCTGATCCAGAAGGAAACACCATGCACTAAAGCTGCGTTCACACTAGACTGTTGTCGCTGCATGTCGCCAGAGGCTGGCGATGAGGTTTCTAGTGGGCGTTCTCACTGCTAGTTGCCTTGACAGCAAATCAGGTTTCCTGGTGCTAAATACATACATTTTGGAGGCAAAAGACTAAATATAATACAAATATTAAATTAAAATTAAATCCGTACATACAAACAAAAATGAATGAGAAGCAGAGCCTACTTTTTTCTATTGCGTATGTTTATCTATGGCTGAGAGGAGAACGATCATATGAGCTCAACCGTCTTCTTACCTATTGGCTGTCACTCCAGAAAGTCGCTCTTCATTTTCATAAAGTTGAAAGATTCTGAACTTTGTCGCATCACCAGAAATCATCAGCTCTCCATTGAAATGAATGAGATCGCGTTGCTTTGTCGCTGCATGTCCCTTGTAGTGTGAACAGGGCTTAAGACCTGGGGTTGAAAACTTTTTAATGAAAATTGAAGATCAGGGTAAATTTAACTTATTTTGTCTTTTGGGAAACATGTAAGTATCTTCTGTAGCTTCTGAAGGGAAGTACTAAATAAAAAAATATATATTTTTGGCAAAATAAGAAAAATGTACACATCTTCATTTTGTTCAAAGGTTTTCACAGCTGGCTCTTAATGCATCGTGTTTCCTTCTGAAGCATCAGTGAGCATTTGAACCTCAGTTGTCCTCAGTGTGAAAAGATGGATCTCACAATCATTCAGTCATTGTTGGAAAGGATTCAAATACACCAAAGAATTTGTGGGACCTGAAGGATTTTTCTGAAGAACAATGACATGTATGTGAAATGTCTTATTCAGGTCAGTACTAAATAAAAAAATACCATTCATTTTGTATGATCCTTCTTATTTTGGTAAAATAATTAACATTTTGCAGATTCTGCAAGGTGTATGTAAACGTTTGACTTAAACTGTATATGGGGAAATGTATTAATTTAATCATTCATTCACCTCACTTTTTGCTCAGCAGATTTATTTGAGATAGGATTTTTGATTATGTATAGTTTGTTTTTATCTATTGTGGTTTTTGATGTGCCTTGAGTGATAATGGTGTCCTTTTGGAGTAGGGAGGCACTAATGTTCATATTTTAAAAATTACAATTTTGCATCCAAAAACCGGTTGACCACTAAACAGTTCGATAGTTTCTTCTGCTTGTTTGCTTGATAATTGCATAGCATGTTCAATGGCTGTACCACAAAAGAATAGTTTTGCGTTAGATTTTTAAGGTTTTGTTTACTTTTTTCTTCACAAATTAAAGATTACAAAACTCTAATTTTAATACAATAAATTCATAAACACACTTTTGCAAAATTGCATATAATAAAAAGATTATTAAACATTAAAACTGATTGTCTATTTTTTTTAAAGTGCGTAACATCTAAACTAACATTTATAAATCTAATATAATTTTGAAAATTACATAAACAATGAACACCATCATGTATTTATGCATTTCTTAAAGCACCAAGCACACAGATTGCATTTAAAAAAAAAACACACACAGTGGATTAGAATAAATCCCCTAGAAATTCTCAACATGTTTTCTAAAAGTTGAACCTTTTTAACTTTACCTGGCTTTCTATACATCTCTTGTGTGAGATGCGAATGAAACAGTCCTAAGCCTTCTGTGTGAATTGCTTGGTAATACAAACACCATTTTTTCGCCCAGGCATGGTTACAAGTCATTTTTGAAAATTAAACAAAACCATATGTTAGCCAGTCCAACAGTGAGATCAGCAAAAATTGTAAGGATTGCAGCGTTTAATGGTTTAATTCTACACTGCATAAAAATGGCTGTACAAAAAAAAAAAATTAATGGAAGATTTTTAGTATCTAATGGGATTTGTATAATATTCCTTTATAAAGCTGCTTTGTAGCAGATAAATAAATTGTAATAAAAAGTAAGGTTTTTTGTTTGCATTTATGCACACAAATAGTGGGCCTGTTGCATTCTTAAAAACAGAGTCATCATATTAGACCAATTTCTACATGATCTTTATGCATGCCACTTTATTGTTCGTAGATTCTGTTCAGCTCTGAGTGTTCAATCAATACTGTTACAGGTTACTAGGTCTTGGTTTTACTTTCACATAACTTTCACTGTGCAGTGTTGATTCAAACAGAGGCGTTAATAAAAGACAAGAGCAACTTGTATCTGTCAAGGCTGTGGCAGTTATGTATGAGATACCTGTATTTTGTGATGTGATGGCTTTTTAATGAAGGGAATCTCTTGTGTATCATCTCCTTCAGGCGATTTATAAGATGGTGTCATCAGTAATGAAGATGCCAGAGGATGAATCCACACCTGAGAAGAGAACAGAGAAGATCTTCAGACAAATGGACACCAACCGGGATGGTAAACCCTTTTTATATAGCATAAAACTGCTTTAGCAGTGGTATATGAACAATGACATGAAACAGTGGTCTTTGAGGGTGGAAATTATTAATCGAAACATTAAAGTTCTTCTCCAGTGGCCTAATTTTAGTATTTTTTCTTACATTTATTCTAAAAAAGCAATTCTGGCTGAGCATTCTTGTGTAAAGTCTAAGTGCTTGTTTGTGCACTCTAATACAACCTATTTAAATGCATCATGCCATTATATAAAGGTCTCTAATTATTGAGTGATTTGAAGAGCCCCATTAGTGGTTAAACAAGGCTTAGGACTGTCTACTTCAGCATGAAGGGGTGTGCATGAAATTGATGATCACAACCAAACAGATGGGAGTATACAGAAGAGTGGTCTGATTCTATGGTCAGATGAACTTTTGCATTTCCTGCTCTCTCGTGACTGAAGTCACAAGGGACGGAGGCTGTGTGCATGTTTGTGTATTTGTGGGATCAGATGAAGCATAAGTGTGTTCTCAGACAGATACTTTATTGATCACATTGAGGACATTTTAAGTACTGCTTCAAATGCACAGGATGCAATCAAATACAATGCAGTCTAAGTATGGACTGAATGATAATGCTAATCACATCTTTGACTGAGAGGACTTGTTCTTTACTTCTCACTGGAGTAAACATTGTCTGTAAGCTGTACCGAATATTAAAGTTTCTTGGCATTCCTTCACCATCTCTCACTTTTGAATGCAAGGAGACGCTACTGCCACCTGCTGACTGATATGATGCATGGCACTTTTGGAGGTTCAGTCACTGCAAGTTAATTCAAAATAGAAATCTTTTCTAACAGTATAAGTATTTGCTATCACTTTTTATTAATTTAACACACCCTTGTTGAATAAAAATATTAATTTCTTTAAAAAAAAAAAAAAAATCTACTCACCCCAAACCTTTGAACAGTAGTGTGTATTGTTAGAAAAGATTTCTATTTGAAATGCTTTTCTTTTAAATGGTTTATTAATCAAAGAATCCTGAAAAAAAGTATCACAGGTTCCAAAAAATTTTAAGCAGCACAACTGTTTTCAGCTTTGATAATAAATCAGCATATTAGTATGATTTCTGAAGGATCATTTGACACTGGAGTAATAATTTGGAGACTGGAGTAATAATGCTGAAAATTCAGCTTTGATCGCAGGAATGAAGTTGATTTTAAAACGTTATTTTTCTTCATAATATTTCACAATATTACATTTTAATATAATTTTTGATCAAATAAAAACAACCTTTATGAGCTTAGGAAAAAACATTAAAACCAATAAATTACTTTTTAATCTTAAACCTTATGTATATATGTGTATACTACCAGTCAAAAGTTTTTTTTTTTTACAGAATTCTCTTCTGCTCCCCAAGCCTGCATTTATTTGATTCAAAGTACAGCAAAATAGTTTTTATTATTTAAAATAACCTTTTTTTATTTTAATATATTTTAAAATGTAATTTATTCCTGGGATCAAAGCTATTTTTTCAGCATCATTTAGCAGAAATTATAGAAATTTATAATTTTATTTAACAAGGATGCTTTAAATTGATAAAAAAAAGATGATAAATGCATTTATAATGAACTTTCTATTAATCAAAGAAACCCGAAAAAAATCTACTCAGCTGTTTTTAGCATAATAATAATAATAATAATAATAATAATAAATGTCTTTTGAGCAGCAAATCAGAATATTAGAAGGATTTCTGAAGGAGTAATGATGCTAAAAATTTAGCTTTGAAATCACAGAAATGAATAACATTTTAAAATAAATTAAAATAGAAAAACAGTTATATTAAATGGTAAAAAAAATTTACTCTTTTATGCTGTACTTTGTATCAAATAAATGCAGGCTTGATGAGCAGAACAGACTTCTTTAAAAAAAAAAAAAAAAACATTTTTCACAAACTTTTGACTGGCCTATATATGACCCTGGACCACAAAACCAGTCTTAAGTAGCGCGGGTATATTTGTAGCAATAGCCAAAAATACATTGTATGGGTCAAAATTATTGATTTTTCTTTTATTCCAAAAATCATTAGCATATGAAGTAAAGATCATGTTCCATAAAGATATTTTGTAAAATTTCTACCATAAATATATAAAAACTTGATTTTTGATTAGTAATGTGCATTGCTAAGAACTTCATTTGGACAACTTTTAAGGCGATTTTCTCAATATTTAGATTCTTTTGCACCCTCAGATTCCAGGTTTTCAAATAGTTGTATCTCAGACAAACATTGTCCTATTTTAAGATGATGCAAGAATCTCAATTTCGACAGATTTACACTTATGACTGGTTTTGTGGTCCAGGGTCACATATATATATGCAATAACATAGCAATGAAAAATATTAAAAATGGTTTTAAATAAATAAGAGATTAAGATTAAAGATTACATTTAACATTGTTGTTATTATTATCATTAACCTTTGTTATTCAGTCACTGGTGTTTTTATAATTAAGTAAATGTTAGAGAACAACAAAGGTAATTGAAGGTAAAAATAGAGAAAATGAACATGCACAATTCTGTTAGACTATACCCTGCCCTTTTTTAACCTGAAGACATGAAGGCTTATTTGATTTAATACAAGCACTAAAATCTTTTCCACTGTTTCCATAACACACTTTTTTTTTGCTCACATTTCTACAGCTTGATTCAGATTCTAACACAAGGAGCCGGATATCAGAAAACCAGCCATCATTTTTCTATTGTAAATAATATGATTTTCTAAGAGCCTGTGTTCTCTCTTGTTTTATTCTAGGCAAACTGTCTCTGGAGGAGTTCATCAAAGGGGCAAAGAGCGACCCATCCATTGTGCGTCTGCTACAGTGCGACCCCAGCAGTGCAGGACAGTTCTGAGATCAGCGTCTCATGCTTCGACCTTTTATTTATTTATGGGTTTTAATTTAGTTTTTGATATAGTCGCTCCTTCCACTCGCAGGGAAATGATGGAGGGTCAGGGTTTTTTCCAGAGTAGGGCATCTGGGTCTCATCAGACTGAGCTTGGCCAGATATAGAAACACACACACGCGCACACAGAGTTATTGGCTGCGTTATCTCTGTAGGGAGCCGCGCCGGGCCTGCAAGAGGCCTGTGATGGAGTGAAGTAGGGTAACTAGAGCATTTATCTGAGCTCGAATCACTTCCTGATTAGAAAAGAGGTTTCATGTCATAGTAAATACATAGTCAGTTTTATTCTTATTTCTCTGGGTATTAGATGAGACAGTTTAAGCTTGGCCAATGCAGCAATGTAAGATGGAAAATCATTTATGCACTCAGTAAAACAAGGTTTTATGCCAGTTTTAAAAAAATGAACAGTAAGATTTCTAATGTTTTCACCAAGCCTGTATATATTTGATTCAAAGTACCGCAAAAACAGTAAACATCTGAGATATTTTTACTATCTAAAATAACTGTTTTCTATTTGAATATATATTAAAATATAATTTATTCCTGATTTCAAAGCTGATTTTTAAGCATCATTACTCCAGTCACATGATCCTTGACAAATCATTCTAATATTTAGATTTACTGCTCAAAAAACATTTATTATTATAATTGTTGAAAACAGCTGAGTAGAATATTTTTAGGTTTCTTTGATGAATAGAAAGTCCAGAAGAACAATATTTATCTGAAATAGAAATCTTTTGTAACATTACAAATGTCTTTATCATTACTTTGATCAATTTAAAGCATCCTTGCCGAATAAGTATTCATTTCTATCATTTCTTTCAGTCTTTTCAGTGGTATGGTGTATAATTTTATTAAGGTGATTTCAGATAAATGCTGATCTTTAAGCCTTTCTATTCATCAAAGAGTCCTGAAAAAATGTACTGAACTGTTTTAAGTATTGATAATAATAATTTAGAAAAGGTTTCTCGAACAGAGTTATGATGCTGAAAATTTAGGTTTGATCACGGGAATGAACTGCGTTTTAAAATATATTCAAATAGAAAGCAGTTATTTTAAATAGTTAAAATATTTCAAACTTTTACTGTTTTTGCTGTACTTTGAATCAAATGAATGCATGCTTGGTGAGCAGAAGAAAAACATTAAAAATCTTAGTGTTCAAAAACTTTTGACTGGTAGCGAATCTGATGCTAAATCACAGCACAAACAGGTAACAATTGTGTGTAAACACCTCAGCCTTAGTGATTTGAATATTTTGATTATTTTTAACTTTAGACTAGTTAGACTAGACTCTCAATTCAAAGTTTGGCTAGCTTTACAGTATTATTATTCAACGGGACCAATAAATCAGGCAGGTTGTATGATTCCCCACGTTGTGCTTACGATCTAAAGAGCCTTACTACTTAGTGCTGGAAGCGCACATCCAGTTTTGTGTGGATTAGTTTGGTTTTAGTCGGACAGTCTAGGTTCAAAAGACATGAAACGAACTGCGTTCTCTTTTACCAGTTTTCTAATGTTTGTACTCTAGTAACTGTAGGCTTGTATATAAATCTGAAATATCAGACACGCATGCAAATCTGTACTCAGAGTTCCATCTTAGGATGCAGCGATCGGTTTTCTTGACATTTTTAGCAAAAGCATGTAACCAAGTTTATCTGCATTTGTGGACAGGAGAGTATTTGTGTAATCTGTATGCATGTGTTGTGTGTATGTGTTTGGTTGATATCAGTTACAGCCCTCACCCTGGTTCTAGATGTCGTGATGATTATTATTTAGCTTTATTGATTCAAAGCTAATATGATTTTCCAATCACTTTTATCTGCTATACAACTCTGGATTGTACACATGAGCATCATCAAGTTACTGAATTGCCTTATACACACTCAAGTGTTTCTGTGGGTGAGTGATTTTTATATGGCTTTGTAACTTTTTTCTTTTTTTCATCCATCTGTTGGAGAGTTTAGCTCTACACTCTTCCCGTTCACCCCTCTAACAGATGTAATTATGTTGACGGCCTTTCGTTTGCTATATTAATCTGTCATACTGAGTTTCACGCTCATTTCAAAAGTACATCAAGAGTGTAAGTGGAAATGGGACCCATTGCTTTTCAAGCGCCACTTGCGTTCATGTTGTATTCATACCTGGATCCATTTCACTTGCGGCACAAATTGAATTCAACAATAGCGTTTATTCGGAGCTCCTAATAGTTCTCATATCACCCTCTGCCCTTCTTTAGTAGTCATGCTGATGCCTGATGTTCACTGTTCTTGAATGTCCCTGTCATTGTCAGATGCCTCACCACAGTGCATTCGGTTTCTGCTATACTGTTAATGAACATATTTGAATGTTTTTATTTTTGTTTTACTTGTTGAACAACTGCTGTTTTTGTAAAAATATAGAAAAAGAAAAAGTGGCAGATCAAAACTGCTCTGATATTTCATGTTTTATGCATATTTTATGTAGGATTTTTTTTTTCCATTTTGTTTTTTAAACATCTGATGTAACATTTCTGTATCACAATTATATCATGTGGTCAGGTGCCAAAAATATGAAAGCAGTATTGTATAAATTTATACTGTACATTTGTTATTTGTCAAACAAATTGTTTGTAATTGTTGCATTTTGTAGATTTTGTATGGTAATCTGTATTTTGTGACTGTAGATTTGAGACATAGAGATTTGTTTTGGTTATCATATTGAGCAGGAATTAAATCTGGAGAGAACAGAGAATGTTTTTGTGTTGTGTTCATTTACTTTTAGAATCATCCTTTTTTCCATTGGCGTCCACTCGGCTTTCTCCATTGGCCAATTTGGAGTAGGTGTCACAGTTGCGTCACTTGCAGCTGCGAGTGCATTATGGTAGCAGAAAAACCAGTGTTGCCAAATCTGCGTTTTTTCCACGAAATTGGGCTACTTTAACACTGTTGCCGTGGGTTGTTTTTTATGTCTGTGGGTTGAAGAGCCTCAAAAACAGATTTATTCCCTGGAATGTGAATTTTACCCTGTGGAAAGCAATTGTGTGGGTTTTGTTGTGAAAACCTGGCAACCCTGATAAAAACACTGGAATGAAATGGGTAAAATCCATGGAATAAGAGAAATGTATTGTGTCTTTAGTCGTTAGAATCACAATGCAAATCATTTTTATAGAATATTGTCATCAAAGATACCATTTGAAGCTAAACGCAGATGTTTAATCGGACAAACTAATGGATGAAATCTATGATCACTCTATTTTTAAAGCATAAATTTGATTTGAACAATAGGTCTACATAATTTTCACACATGCAGTTCATATGGGACATATTATGTTAGCCCTACAGTTACAGCATGAAATACTATTAGAACCTATAACATTTTATATTTACCAATTTTATCTCACAATTCAGACTTTTTTTTTCTCGCAAATGCAAGTTTATTTGATTTAACTCAACAATAGTGAGTTTGTCATATTCTGAGGGAAAAAGCCAGAGTTGTGGGATATACATTGCCTTGTTAAAGTATTTATACCTCTTCAAATTTGATGTTGCTGTCCTGTTAAACTGCTTTAAATTACATTTTCCCCACATTAATCCTACACTCAATGCACTATAATGGAAAAGCAAAAAAACGGGTTTTTAACATATTTATTATTAAAAATAAAAAACATAAATGATACAATTCCATAAGTATTCATACCCTTATCTGGGACAGTTGAAATTTAGCTCAGGAGCATTCATACTGCTTGTAGATGTTACTACACTTTGAGAGAAGTTACACATATGTGAAGGCACACATGTCTTAACAAAAGGTTAAACATCTTAAAATGCATTTCAGAGCAAAAACTGCAGAAGGACAAATAACACTGCAACACTCCACCAATCCTATTTATGGTGGTTTGGCCAAACTCCTCCTCCTCAATTAAGACACATGAAAACACTTAAAATTTGCAAAAAACAAAAAAGTACCTGAACGACCCTTAGACTGTGAGAAACAAGACCAAGAAACCAGGCACTGCTCATCACCGGCAGAGTACAATCCCAAAAGTAAAGTGTGCTGGTAGCATGCTCATGCTGTGGGGATGTGTTTAAGCGGCAGGGACTGAAGGACTCGTCAGAGTAGAAGAAAAGCTCAATGCACCAAAATTTTGAGATAGTCTTAATAAAAATCCCAGTCCAGAGCATTCAGAAACTCAGACTGGGCAGAAGGTTCACCTTCCAACAGGACAATGGTCCTAAGCACACAACAAGAGTGGCTTATAGACAATCCTGTAAGTGTCCTTGAGTGGCTCAGCCAGAGCCTGGGCTTGAACCCAATCAAACATTTCTGGAGAAAACTGAAAATGTCTGCCAGACCCCATCCAAGCTGACAGAGCTTGAGAGGTTTAGAGGTGATGTGAAGAGTGGCAGATAACTGCCTAATGCAATTGTGCAAAGCTTGTCGCATCATACCCAAAAAGACGTTGGCTGTGAAGGTGCTTCAGCTAAGTACTGAGGGAAGGGTGTGAATACTTATGCAATGTACTTATTTCTGTGTTTCGTTTTTAATAAAGCCTAGGCTGATTGGCTGGTCTTAGCTGGTTTAAGCTGAAAGTAGCTGATTTTAGCTGGTCTCCTAGCCTGGTCAGTCTGATTTTAGCTGGTGGTTTCCCAGCCTGATCAGCTAAGACCAGTCATGCCAGGCTGAAAAAGTTGCCAAAACCCCTCTAAAACCAGCCTGCTGACCAGCTAAAACCAGGCTGGTTGGCCAGCTAAAACCGGCCAACCAGCCTAGGCTGGTTTTAGCTGTTTTTTTCACCAGGGTAGGGGGGGGGACAACCATGCAACCATGCAACCAGCAACATAAAACGTGACAAAATGAAGGGGTGTGAATACTTTTGCAAACTCTTGATCCTGACCTGTGGGGGAAAGAGAGAATGAGAAAGTTGAGAATCAGAATTGTAAGACTAAAGTCAGAATTTTGAAATATAAACTCAAATTTACCTTTTTTTAAGTAGCTGTCATAGACTGCTACTTAAAATTTGTCATTTTTTGCCACCCAAAGAAAACCTCACCACTGTTTGCAAACACAGAATTGGTTTTGTTGTAGTACCTACGTTTGCCACAAGATGTCGGCTTACTTCTGGTGAATTATTTGTTTACATGCTTGGATTTAAGCTTAAAATCTGAATGAATGAGAACCAAATTTTTTATATAGTAATGTATTATAAAATATTTATTTTACTTTAAGTAACTGGATATTGGTGTTACATTTATTGCCACTAAATCTTAACCCTAAAAGTACGTCTCCTAAAGTAGTTTTGATTTATAATTGCATCACTTTGAAAGCTTTTTATTCTTCCCAATTTTGTGAGTGTTGTTTGAAGGTCCTGCCCAGCCCAGGGGCTTCAATGAGGAAATCTTACACACGTCCGACACTCTTGGTGGTACTCCGGGCAACTCTATATGACCGTCTTTGTGGTGCTGTAAGATTAGATAGGCGGTGAAACAAATCTGAATTTTCCACTCCTACCACATGAGAAACATTCCTTAATATATAACCATTGTGTAATTAGAGCATTTAAGCACTTTATATAAACACTTGTATACTGATAAAACGTAGGATTTGTTTTGAAAAAATAAATAAATAAATTGCCTCAGAAATTGCTTGTACATTTTTTTATAAAGAGTAATATTTGTGAAGTTGAAAATGCCCTAATTTTTTAAATGACCTAATTAGGCTTTTGTCACCTTTCTTTTTAAGTAGAGTGGAGTGGAATGGCGTAGTAGATAGAGACTGATACCATTTTAAAATGTTGACTGTTGTGAAGTTTCTGTTGTCTGTAGCAGGAGATTGGGGCGGGCCTTGTTCTCATACTCAGGCAAGAGATGACATCATGTGAATCATGTGAGTCAGCAGGATTAGTCCTGAATTGCTCGTTGATATTTTCCCATCAAAATGCATTCAATATGCTATGTATGCAAGTGACTGAGAATTCCCAACTATAGCTGTTTTTAAAAGGTGGTGCATGAGAAAAGATTTTCTTCATTAAATTTCCAACATGAGAATACCTAAGTTATTCGAGGACAACTTTCTCCAAAGTTCTTAGCTTTTATTGGACTGGTACAACTGGTAAAATGCGTCAATTCAGTGTATGTGTGTGTGTATTATGTATAAACTTCTGTCACATTTTGCTAACAATGCAGAATCGTTACCTGTCAGACGGGTAGAAGCTGAAGCCCTTCTCCAGGTCAAAACAGGTTATTTTTCATTTGAGTACTCATGCATGCCACACCTCTTGTGAAATGTCCCATGAAGTCTGATAAGGATGCAGATCAAGTAGAACTGAAAAAGTATTAAAAAAAAAAAATCATGACAGAACAAGACAAGCAATTTACAAATACAGACTGATAATGCATTTTTATATGCCTTTGTCTCTAGTCTTTACGTTGGAGCAAATTACGAAATATTATTCTTCTGCACTTAGGTGTCAGTTTCTGTTCCCATGACTGATCACTACAGGTTATTAGTAGATTTCACCTGACCCTTCATAGTCTTGTTGAAGCCTGTCATCTCTGATGTGTCACGTACACAGTAGCACTCATTGAAATTGTTAAAAGTTTGGTTGAAAAATTATATATATATATATTTTTTTTTTTTTACTCGGCTCATTAAAAGCTCAACTTGTACTAGAGCTCAACCCAGGCCAGTCAAATCCCATATGCGAGCAAAGAAAGACCACATTTGAAGCTTTTAAAATAGAGCCACACCTGTTAGTCTAACAGACAATTTTATTTGCCCTCACAAACAATTAGGAGTCTGCTAGTCAACAATACCTGTATTTGGATAGGCCCAGACAGAGGGCTAAAAGTGAACAAACATTCCCTTTCCAAACAAGAAAAACTCGATGGAAACAAAAGTCATATTTCATTATTATACTCATTTGGTTAAATATAGTAAACTGCTCTGCCAGCTGCGATGTTATGTACAGACTTGATCCTGAACATCTTTTATTTTTAAAAAAAGACGTTAGATTTGGAGATTTAAATATAGGTTATTTAGAGATTAGCCGTATTTAATAATTTCCCATAAAACACACCTCTCGAGTAATATCTCTTTGCGCAATCAATGAAAAAACTCCCACGAACAGAATGTAATTCTCTATTTCAGATGCATGTTTTAACAGTATAAGCGTGCAGGTGGCTGCCACGCCTTCTTTGTGATAAACAGCCAATCGCAGTCACCGAATCAAAGCCGCTGCGCGGGGATTGGCTGGCTCGTCCCCTCCTTCAGGTAATGAGAGCGCACCTTTGCTTGCTCACAATAACAGTCACCTTGAGACTTCCTAGATTTAACACAATTTTCCGCTTGATCCTGAATGTTTGGCTGCTCTCCTTTGTGCGGAACAGACGGAGGATGCTGTAATGAGAGTCGGATGCGAGAAGTTGTTTGACCTGTAGTCCGAGTTTTCTTTCAGCCGTTCCCTGCGACTCACCTGCCGCATCTTCACCGACCTGAAAGTCCAGTTTCACTGTGGGAGCCCAGCAGTGCACATGGCTCAGGAGGAGAAGTAAGTCGCCAATGTAAACACTAATATGGGTTAGAAGAAACGGCAAACTTAAATCCGTTCTATCGCAACAAGTTGTTTGGAATTAAATGACGTTTATCTTTTTTAATGTGACGTCTTCGCTGCTGGACGTTTTGTTTGAGAAAATGAGAGTAAATATGTATATGTGAGAAGTAATATTCAGCAGTGCTTTACTACATAGGCCTAACCTAAAAGCATAAAATAAAAAGAGAAGAGGTCCTAGTATAGAACCCAGTGGAACACCGCAATGTTTTACTGTAATTGCACTGTAAATGTTTTATTTATGTATTTCTATTTAGATAATCAATAGTGTAAGGGTTTTTACACTATATACTATACAGTAAACTGATTGATTATTATTATTATTATTTTTTTATGTATATATATTTCTTTTCCTCTTCTGGTTTGTGTGTGTTTGCTGTAGTACATCTATAACGGTGGGTCTGGGCAGGTGGCTTATATTAGCTAACATCCTTGTACAGCCCCTCCCATGCAACCCTTCCTCACTGTAGTATCAATATCCAGCAGGATATAGTCCATTATCCCATAGAAAAAAAGCAATTGTGTGGAAAATGTAAAAGGATAGTTCTGGGAATTTCAGTTGAATGCTCAAACCCTTTGTAAACTTCGTGAACCCTAAGGTATGGAGAGAAGTGGAATTATTGGGATCAAGTCTGTCTATTTTTTACACATACATATACATGTATATACACTGTATATACATATGTTTTCCTAAATTAACTTTGATCAATGTTTTCAGTAAGCGTCTGGTGGTGGTGGTCCCAAATGAGATGAATATTCCATCACGCCGTTCCTTCACAAGTGAAGATGAGGCATGGAAATCTTACTTGGAGAATCCATTGACCGCTGCCACCAAGGCTATGATGAGCATCAATGGAGATGAAGACAGTGTGGCTGCCCTGGGAATCCTGTATGATTACTATAAGGTCAGAGATCATCTGTTACAGTTAGAAGAAAACTAATGTGCCTCTAGTGTAGGTGTACATATATGAAAACGCTTTGTCAGGAAGTTATACTGTTTCTGTTCCTTTAGGTTCCTAAAGAAAAGAGGCTCCTACCAGTGCCTAAACTTCCAGAAGATCATGAAAAGAGGTCAGTCTAACATGCAAGTGACATCCAAAAGTCTAAGACCACCATTTTATTTTTAATTTTAAAGTGAAATGTTGAATTGAAGAATTAACAAACTTCAGAACATATTCGTAATGCATCGTGATACATATCCAACATGGTTTTTGCTTATTAGTTCATGTAGAATCTTAAAGGAGTAGTTCACTTTCAGAACTAAAATTTACAGATAATGCACTCAGTAAGCGTCATCCAAGATGTTCATGTCTTTCTTTCTTCAGTCGTAAAGAAATCGTTTTTTGAGGAAAACATTTCAGGATTTATCTCCAGATAATGGACTTCTATGGTGTCTCTGAGTTTGAACTTTGAAGCTGCATTTTGGAAGTTCAAACTTGGGGGCACCATAGAAGTCCATTATATGGAGAGAAATCCTATAATGTTTTCCTCAAAAAACATACGACTGAAGAAAGGAATGACAAGGGGGTGAGTACATTATCTGTACATTGTTGTTCTGAAAGTGAACTACTCCTTTAAATATTTCTCCATTTTAGGCTGTAAATTTTCATGTTTTAACTATATTTCCAGGGAATGAATAAATGAATGAATGAATGAATGTTTATGTTCCAACTGCCATAGATTTGACTAACCTATTTGATAACCACTTTCTTTCAGTCGCATCGGTCAAGATGGCCTTGAGTCTGCAGAGACTCGTATCCAGGTCCTGAAGTCACTTCCTGTCAACCTGTCCTTGAATACTGATGTTCACGGTGCAGAAAATAAACAAGACCTGTTTGGTTCAGTGCCGGTTGAGGAGGGTGTCGTGGCCACTGTGAAGGCTGAGGTTTATGGTCAGGCGTTCTCCAATCACCACCACCACCACCACCAACAGCAGGTCGTTCAGTATCAGCGCATGCCCTACCACCAGTCTTTACAGGATCCAGCGAGCGTCAGCCATGATGAATACATGAAGGATGACCAGTGCAGTACACCAGATAGCACCTTTGAGGACTCCTACCCTGAGGAGACTATGGTAAAGTTTCTGTGCATTTATGAGTTAAAATTGTTATCTGATACTGGTAGCTACTCTTTGTTATACACTTGTAATGCAGTTTAGGCCAATTTGTTTCTTCATTAGGTTTACATTTTTGTCATATATTGTTTTTCAGAAGTACAGGGTACCCACCACACTAGGGGCGGAACATTTCTCCAAGGAGCATTCGGGAATGTAAGTACAACTTGCAAAATCCTTGATCTTCATTTACACCGCTATTGAAAAGTTTGGGGTCGGTACGATTTATTAAATGATTCATGAAGTCAGCTATATTTTTTTTTTTCAAAATTCCTTTTTTTTTAATTCAGTTTTTTTCCATTTGAATTTTTCTGGATTTTTTTTTTTTTTTTTTTTAAAGGCTTACTCCACCCCAAATGGACATTTTTGTCAGTAATTACTTCGTTTGTCTTCGGAACACAATTTCAGATATTTTGGATGAAAACCGGGAGGCTAGTCACTGTCCCATTGACTGCCGAGTAAATAGCACTTTCAAGTCCCAAAAATGTATGCAAGGCATTATCAGAATAGTCTATCTGCCATCAGTGGTTTAATCTGAATTTTATGAAGTGACAAAAATACTTTTTGTACGCAAAAAAAACCCCACACAGATGCATCTTCTATGTTCTTTACGCTTTGATTTGACCGAAAACAGCGTATCCGTGTGGTGCGGCTGACAGAGCACAGCGTCCAGTTTGCGTCCAGAGAATATTCTCCAAAGTGGCACTACGATGATGCAGATGAGACGAATTGTTGAATAAAGTCATTTTATTAATTTCTTGGCATACAAAAAGTATTCTCGTCGCTTCATAAAATTCAGATTGAACCACTGATGACAGATGGAGTATTTTGACAATGCCTATCATACTTTTTTATTCTATTAGTAGTAGTATTAGTAGTATTATCATTACATTAGGTAACGTTTGTGTCACGGTTTTTTAAGTTAAACAAAAAAGTTATTGAAATTGAGACATATTAATAAGCTGATGTGACAAAATTTGGCCAAGATACAACTATTAGAAAATCTGGAATCTGAGGGTGCAAAAAAAAAAAATAATAATAATAATAATGAGAAAATCGCCTTTAAAGTTGTCCAATTGAAGTTCTCAGCAATGCATATTACTAATCAGAAAATAAGTTTTGATATATTTATGGTAGGAAATGTACAAAATATCTTCATAGAACATGATCTTTACTTAATATCCTAATGATTTTGGTATAAAAAGAAAAAAACAATAATTTTGACCCATACAATGTATTTTTGACTATTGCTACAAATATACCCATTCTACTTAAAGGAGTAGTTCACTTTCAGAACAGTTGTCATCCAAGATGTTCATGTTTTTCTTCCTTCAGACATACAGAAATGGTGTTTTCTGAGGAAAACATTTCATGATTTCTCTCCATATAATGGACTTCTATGGTGCCCCCGAGTTTGAACTTCCAAAATGCAGCTTTAAATGCAGCTTCAAAGGGCTCTAAATGATCCCAGCTGAGTAATAAGGGTCTTATCTAGCGAAACGATGGGTTATTTTCTAAAAACATTTACAACTTATATACTTTTAATCCCAAACGCTTGTTTTGCCGAGCTAGACAAGACAAGCATTTGAGGTTAAAAAGTATATAAATTGTAATTTTTTTTAGAAAATAACCCATCGTTTTGCTAGATAAGACTCCTCGGCTGTGATCATTTAGAGCCCTCTGAAGCTGCATTTTGGAGATTCAAACTCGGGGGCACCATAGAAGTCCATTATATGGAGAGAAATCCTGAAATGTGTTACTAAAAAAACCTAATTTCCTTACGACTGAAGAAAGAAAGACATGAACATCTTGGATGACAAAGGGTTAGTACATTATCTGTACATTGTTGTTCTGAAAGTCAACTACTCCTTTAAGACTGGTTTGTGGTCCAGTGTCACATCCCTTTTGATGAAAAATGTAAACCATATGGCATATGTGCAAAAATCTGTATAATATGTGCCCAAAAAAAGGAAACAAACTTCATTCTATTATGATTTTTATTCACACAACGCTTTTTCTATCCTCTCCTAGAGACATGTTCCAGTACAGTATAGAAGCGAGTCGTTCAGTCCGCGAGAAAGCCGGCGAGGGGCCGATGATCTATTTGAACAAGGGCCAGTTCTACGGCATCACTCTCAGTGAGACCGGAGCCAACAAGGGCCTTCGCCACCCCATCAGTAAAGTGCGGGTGAGTTTTGCTGTTATTGTGACAACCACTTATTGACTCTGTAATATAATTGATATTAGGACCAGAATGATTGTAACACTCTTTGTAACTGTCTCTCTCAGAGTGTAGTGATGGTGGTGTTTGGACAAGAGAAGTGTCGAGATGAGCAGCTAAAGCACTGGAACTACTGGCACACCCGCCAACACACAGCCAAACAGAGAGTCCTTGACATAGGTGGGAGTCTACTTTACAAACATAACTTTTACATATGTCTTAAAGGGGTAGTTCACCCAAAAATTAAAATCCTGTAATTAATTACTCACCATCATGTGGTTCCAAACCTGTAAGATCTTCATTCATCTGTGGAGGACAAATTAAGGTATTTTTGATGAAATCCGAGAGCTTTCTGACCCTGCATAGACAGCAATGCAACTGACACGTTCAAAGCCCAGAAAGGTAGTAAGGACATCGTTAAAATAGTCCATGTGACATCAGTGGTTTAACCTTAATTTTATGAAGCTACGAGAATACTTTTTGTGCGCAAAGAAAACAAAAACAACAACTTTATTCAACAACTATTTTGACAATATCCTTACTACCTTTCTTGGCCTTGAACGTGTCAGTTGTGTTGATGTCTATGCAGGGTCAGAAAGCTCTCGAATTTCATCAAAGATATCTTCATTTGTGCTCTGAAGATGAACGAAGGCCTTACAGGTTCGGAAACAAAAAGAGAGTGAGTAATTAACGACAGAATATTATTTTTTTGGATGAACTATCCCTTTAAAACAAGAAAAGTCTGCCAGTGGGCTAAGAAATGTAAACTTAGTTATGTTTTCTTGTTTTGAGTCACTTAAAGAAGTAGTTCACTTTCAGAACAAGATCATTTACAAGATATAATAAGATAATTTACAGATAATGTACTCACCCCCTTGTCATCCAAGCTGTTCATGTCTTTCTTTCTTCAGTCGTAAGGAAATGGTGTTTTTGGAGGAAAACATTTCAGGATTTCTCTCCATATAATGGACTTCTGTGGTGCCCCCGAGTTTGAACTTCCAAAATGCAGCTTCAAAGGGCTCTAAACCAGTGGTTCTCAATCCTGGTCCTGGGGGACCCCTGCTCTGCACATTTTGCATGTCTCCCTTATTTAACACACCTGACTGAGATCATTAGCTGATTATTTCAGTTCATGGATCTCTCTCCTCATGAGCTGATGATCTAAATCAGGTGTTAGATAAGGGAATCGTGCAAAATGTGCAGAGCAGGGGTCCCCCAGGACCAGGATTCAGGACCACTGCTCTAAACGATCACAGCTGAGGAAAGAAGGGTCTTATCTAGCAAAACGATCGGTTGTTTTCTAAAAAAAAAATTACATTTGATATACTTTTAATCTCAAATGCTTGTCTTGTCTAGCTCTGTCTGTACTCGGTGTAGAGATTAAAAAGTATATCAATTGTAAAATTTTTTTAGAAAATAACGTTTTGCTAGATAAGACTTTTCTTCCTCGGCTGGGATCATTTGAAGCTGCTTTTAAACTGCATTTTGGAAGTTCAAACTCAGGGGCACCATAGTAGTCCATTATATGGAGAGAAATCCTGAAATGTTTTCCTTAAAAAAACATAATTTCTTTACGACTGAAGAAAGAAAGACATAAACATCTTGGATGACAAGGGGGTGAGTACATTATCAGTAAATATTTGTTCTAAAAGTGAACTACTTCTTTAATTTTGCTTTTGAATCGTAATTTAAGAATGTTTATTAATATTAAGGAAGAAAGCCATTTTTTTTCATGGATTCCTACTAAAATGACTGGGATGGTAAATATTACAGTGCCTTAACACCTACACCTACCCGGTGTGTTTTTGTTTGTGTGGCTCTACGTTTGCGTCATTATTTTTTTTCCCCCCTCTTTTATTCTCATCGTCTGTATCCCTAGGATACCAGATAACTGGAGTCTCCTCCTTTTGTTCAACGTTATTCTTCCCAGTTCCTCATCTGTTTTATTTGAGGTGTATTATAAAAAAGGGGTCTGCAACTTTAGCACAATGCTTAGGGCAAAGTGTTCCATCATAACTCCCAGTTGGGAACCGTAAGGACAATGAGGGGTCAGGTTAAAGGAAGGGTGGGGGTTTGTTTGACACCTGAGGGGCACTGCGATGGTCTTCTCGGTGGCAGCTGGCAGCCTGACGTGGTTTGGGCATGATTTTGGAAGACCGAAACACGATCCTCTGATCCTGATGTTGTCCTGATTTGAATAACAGTATCCAGGGATTTTTCATAGTGCCTGAGGCAGAAGATCAGGATTTGAATAGGAGCGTTAACCGTTTGGGGGGAGGTTGAATCCTCAGACAAGCGGGGGCTTGGGAAAGGGTCCTGCTCTTTTGTAAAGCGGAAGGCTTGAGTAACATCTGCCATACATTTAAGCGGTGTTGTATTTACACAGCAGGCAGGCACCATGTCATAGTCGTGAAGCTTGTAACAGAACGCCTGCGTCTGAGGTCAAAAAGCATCTCGCTGTTTTTTTTCTTTTAATTTTTTGAAATATAAACTGAAGTGCTTAAATTTGTTTGCAGCTTTGCATATTATATACATATTTACTCAGGGCAAAGCAGGAGAATCTTCAATTTTGTTTGAAAGTACAGTGGGGTGTGAAGTCTTAGCGATTTATATTATCAGCATAATTTGAGTGACAAGTTGAACTTTGACATGAATTTGACAGTGTGTCAGTATTTGGTATGTCCAGCCTTTGCTTTAACAAGAGAAGCACTTGAGCTGGCAAAACCTGATGATCATGTTATCCAGCATGATTTAAGAATCAAAAACAGTATATTGTGCTTCACTGTGCAAAAGTTTTTTGTTTTTTTTAATCTAGAAAAACATAGAATCCAAAAAGAATTTAATATCATATTTAAATTTAACAAATAGAATTTAAAATTATTTTTTAATATCATATTTAAATCCCAGATTTTACATTTCAAAGTAAATAATTTTTTACTCAGTATATCTAAACACAGTCTTGCATTCCAGATTTAATATCAGTTTAGATATTTCTGATTAAAATGTTATTTATTTTAATTGTTTTTAACTTATTTTACTCATTTTAATGTGTTTATTTAGTTTATTTTATTTACCTAAAAAGTCTTAAATTGTAGATTTTTAAAAAGTAGTCAAACTTATTTATTTAGTCTTTTATTCTATTATTTACTATTATTTCTATCATTCTACTTTTTATTCTATAATTGAATTCTAATAATTATTTTATTCATTTTAATGCATTTTATCTAATAACTTTTACGTAAATAAAATCTTAAATCCCAGATTTTACATATCGCCTCAGATATTTAATCTTAAATTTGTATTTAAATTGTTTTAAACTTATTTTATTCATTTAAATGTATTTCTTTTATTTTATTTATGTAGTAAATGTATTCATTCATTCATTCATATTATTATTACTATTATTTATTTCTATTATTGTACTGTTTTAGTTTTAATGTTCTAATGTTTATTTTATTCCTTTTAATACATTTTATTTAGTTAGTTTTAATGTTAATAAGATCTTGACTCCTCAAGTTTACATATCGCCTTAGGTATGTCAGATTAAAATTTTATTTATTTTAATTGGTTTTCAACTTGTTTTATTAATTTAACATATTTATTTAGTTTATTTTATTTATCTAAATAAATACATTTAAAAAATGTAGTTAAAACCTATTTATCTATTATTTGTTTTTCTATTATTTACTATTATTTCTATTATTCTACTGTTTTATTCTATAATTTAATTCTAATATTTGTTTTATTCATTTAAATAACATTTTTATGTAAATAAAGCCTTGAATCTCAGATTTTATGTATCCCCTAAATATTTCAGATTTTATTTATTTTAATGTATTTATTCAGTTTATTATATTTATCTAAATACGATTAAAAAATTGGATTAAAAAAGTAGTTTATTAATTAATAAATACGTTTTGACTTTTTTTTCTAAATCTACAATTTAAGATTGTATTTTATCTTTTATTCTATTATGTCTATTATTCTATTGTTGTATTCTATCATTTAATTCTATTTTTTATTTTATTAATTTTAATACATTTTATTCATATTTTTATGTAAATAAAATCTTGAATCCCAGATATTTCAGATTAAAAATATTTATTTAAATTGTTTTCAACTTATTTTCTATTATCTACTGTTTTATGCTATAATTTAATTCCAAAACTTATCTATTAACTTCTATTCTATTATTTGCTATTTCTATTCTACTTGTTTTATTAATTTTATGTAAATTAGGTATTTAATCTCAGATTTTATGTATCCCCTTAAATATTTCAGATTAAAATTTAATTTATTTAAATTGTCAATTTATTTTATTAATTTTAATGTATTTATTCAGTTTATTATATTTATCTAAATACGATCCAATTTTTGTGGATATGTTTTCAAGTAATCTTTTATTTCTGTTATTCTACTGTTGTATTCTATAATTTAATTACATTTTTATTTTATGAATTTTAATACATTTTATTAATATTTTTATGTAAATACAGATTTTTATATCGCCTTAGATATTTCAGATTAAAATTGTATTTATATAAAATGTTTTTCAATTTATTTTATTCATTTTAATGTATTAATTCAGTTTATTTTGTTTATTTAAATAAGATTTTAAATTGTATATATTTTTTAAATGTAGTCCTTTCTTAATTATTGATTGATTTATTTGCTTTTATTCTATTATTTACTATTGTCTTTTTCTACTTTATTCTTAAATTTAATTATCATATTTATTTTATTCACATTTAAACTGTAGATTTTAAAAAAAGTAGTCAACAAAATAATTGATTGACTTTTAATATATATTTTTTCTCTATTGCTTACTATTATTTCTATTATTCTACCGTTTTACTCTATAATTTAATTCCAAATTGTATTTTATTAATAAATTTTTAAAAATTATGTAAATAAAGTTTTTGTTTAAAAGACCCTAAACTGTAGATTTAAAAAAAAAGTAGTAAAAAATATTTATCTATTTACTTTTAACATATTTTGTTTTATTACTTACTATTATCCCTTATTCTACTGTTTTATTTTATAATTGAATTCCAAAATGTATTTTATTAATTTTAATGCATGTTATTTAATAATTTATGTAAATAAGATCTTAAATTTCAGATATTCTACATGGTCTTAGACCTTTAAACCATGTATACTGTTAAGTTCTTAAAGAAAAACTGTCAATTACTGATTGTAACTAATATCATGTTTCCCCAACCCCCCGTTTTCACCTTTCAGCTGACTATAAAGAGAGCTTCAGCACCATCGGCAACATCGAAGAAATCGCTTACAATGCCGTGTCCTTCACCTGGGACGTCAACGAGGAGGCAAAGGTGAGACTTCAGCTTCGATTCTCCGAGTTTTACTCTACTGTTAAGTTTGCAGTGTGCGGGTCAAGATGAAGTTGTTTGATAACAGCTGTTGAGCCTGAGGAGATGTTACAGCTCCCTTCTCCTCCTCTTCCCTTCAGCATCCAATTCACTTGTCAGGAGGATTTTTCCTTCTTAGTTCCAGTACTTAACAAGCTTACTTTAAGTGCACACTTAAGGGAGGAGGTCCACCCAGTACTCATGGTCAATATTTGTTTTTAAAACGAGGCTTTTGAAGTAGCCTGATGTGTCATTGTAATAGCAAGTGGAAGACTTTATAGAAATTCCCTACCTTTGGAAATCCATCATTTTATTGCTATAAAGTACTCATTTAGATATATAAAAGATATGGTGTTTCCGGAGAAAGGGTTGTAGAATTTTTAAACGTTCAATTTTGAGCCAACTTATGATGATTTGATACTGTAGGAGGATATTGTAAGATTTCGGTGTTACTCTGTATTTGTTCAGCCATCATTTGCTCGCATGCACCCACATGCACACAGAGTCCAGAGCAGATCTGTTGTGAAAGATTTGTCTGTGTATGCAGTTGCTAACTGATTCCTGTCAGAATTGATCACGTGGCCCTGAGAACGCAAGTGGTTCTCATAACATTGAACAACAAGCTCCTCTATGAAACAACAGCTACAGGCACAGACATGAAAGGACGGGAGACCGTCAGTGGGAAACTATTTTCACCTCGGGCTGAAAGATTCGCTACCTTTCATCTTTCAACAGTCGTTTTTCCAGTGTCTCTTGATATATTGGCATAAGACAGGTTACAGTTGGGAATATTTCAAATAAATTTAGTTTTGCTTACTATTTGAATAAACCGCAGACAGGCACACAATGATAGAGTGCTTATGCGGTTTTTGTTTAGAGTCGCCATTCAGAGATTTTAAGATTGTGAGCGTATTTAACAGAGAAGATTTACTATTCACTATTAAAGCTCACTAGTGCTGTAAGGTTTTGTCAACACAGAAGCTGGATGGGTGTTTTAGAGATTAAAGATGGACTAGTGCTAAAAGATTTTTGAAAGAAAAACGGACACGAACTGCTGTGCTTTCTTCACTATGTTTTAAAAGTCTGGGAGGCCATCCAATAATAGCTTTATATTCAGAACTAGTCTATTAATCAAACAGTGTGTAATTTCACTACAACCTCTATCGCCACTAGCATCACCAAACTGAATTGCAAAAATAATGAATTTTAGGTTCAGGTTTACAGAAAGCTCCCTATGTCTGCCATTAGTCGAACAGATAGACGCACCTCCTCCCAGTATGCCATTGGTTGCTACAATGATGCTAGTCTTGGAGCATTGCTGCACATTTTTGTAGCTTTTATAAGCATCTTGCTGTGTTAAGTTAAAAAAGGTTAGGGTTGATTGACAGCTGGTTTTGAATTTTTTTTTAAAACACTGTTTTTTTAGATTTCAACACAAAAATATGGCGTTTGAACAGCCCCTTACTTCATTATTGTCTAGTTTTTAAACACAAATATTTTGTGTGAACAGCACCTTACTGCAATGTTTTTTTGTGTGTTTTAAAATGCAAACACGTGTGAACAGCACCTTACTGCACTGTTTTCTAGTTTTAATGCAAAAACACGTTGTGTGAACGGCCCCTTACTGCAATATTTTCTAGTTTTAAAATGCAAAAACATGTGAGCAGCCCCTTACTGCACTGTTTTCTAGTTTTTAAACACAAAAACATGTTACGTGTGAACAGCTTACTGCACTGTTTTTTTTTATTTTTCAAACACAAAAATATGTTGTGTGAACACCCCCTTACTGCACTGTTTTCTATTTTTTTTAAACACAAAAACATGTTACGTGTGAACAGCTTACTGCACTGTTTTTTTTTATTTTTCAAACACAAAAATAAACCCACAAATATGCTGTGTGAACAGTCCCTTACTGAACCGTTTTCTGTTTTTTAAACACACATACGTTGTGTGAACAGTCCCTTACTGAACCGTTTTCTAGTTTTTAAACCCACAAATATGCTGTGTGAACAGTCCCTTACTGCACTGTTTTCTATTTTTTTAAACACACAAATACGTTGTGTAAACAGTCCCTTACTGAACCGTTTTCTGCTTTTAAACACACATACGTTGTGTGAACAGCCCCTTGCTGAACTGTTTTCTAGTTTTAAACCCACAAATATGCTGTGTGAACAGTCCCTTACTGAACCGTTTTCTAGTTTTTTAAACACACATATGCTGTGTGAACAGTCCCTTACTGAACCGTTTTCTAGTTTTTAAACCCACAAATATGCTGTGTGAACAGTCCCTTACTGCACTGTTTTCTATTTTTTTAAACACACAAATACGTTGTGTAAACAGTCCCTTACTGAACCGTTTTCTGCTTTTAAACACACATACGTTGTGTGAACAGCCCCTTGCTGAACTGTTTTCTAGTTTTAAACCCACAAATATGCTGTGTGAACAGTCCCTTACTGAACCGTTTTCTAGTTTTTTAAACACACATATGCTGTGTGAACAGTCCCTTACTGAACCGTTTTCTAGTTTTTAAACCCACAAATATGCTGTGTGAACAGTCCCTTACTGAACCGTTTTCTGTTTTTTAAACACACATACGTTGTGTGAACAGTCCCTTACTGAACCGTTTTCTGTTTTTAAACACACATACGTTGTGTGAACAGCCCCTTACTAAACCGTTTTCTAGTTTTTAAACACACATACGTTGTGTGAACAGCCCCTTACTGAACCGTTTTCTAGTTTTTAAACACACATACGTTGTGTGAACAGCCCCTTACTAAACCGTTTTCTAGTTTTTAAACACACATACGTTGTGTGAACAGCCCCTTACTGAACCGTTTTTTAGTTTTTAAACACACAAATACGTTGTGTAAACAGTCCCTTACTGAACCGTTTTCTGCTTTTAAACACACATACGTTGTGTGAACAGCCCCTTGCTGAACTGTTTTCTAGTTTTAAACCCACAAATATGCTGTGTGAACAGTCCCTTACTGAACCGTTTTCTAGTTTTTTAAACACACATATGCTGTGTGAACAGTCCCTTACTGAACCGTTTTCTAGTTTTTAAACCCACAAATATGCTGTGTGAACAGTCCCTTACTGAACCGTTTTCTGTTTTTTAAACACACATACGTTGTGTGAACAGTCCCTTACTGAACCGTTTTCTGTTTTTAAACACACATACGTTGTGTGAACAGCCCCTTACTAAACCGTTTTCTAGTTTTTAAACACACATACGTTGTGTGAACAGCCCCTTACTGAACCGTTTTCTAGTTTTTAAACACACATACGTTGTGTGAACAGCCCCTTACTGAACCGTTTTCTAGTTTTTAAACACACATACGTTGTGTAAACAGCCCCTTACTGAACCGTTTTCTAGTTTTTAAACCCACAAATATGCTGTGTGAACAGTCCCTTACTGCACTGTTTTCTAGTTTTTAAACACACATACGTTGTGTAAACAGCCCCTTACTGAACCGTTTTCTAGTTTTTAAACCCACAGATATGCTGTGTGAACAGTCCCTTACTGAACCGTTTTCTAGTTTTTAAACACACATACGTTGTGTGAACAGTCCCTTACTGAACCGTTTTCTAGTTTTTAAACACACATACGTTGTGTAAACAGCCCCTTACTGAACCGTTTTCTAGTTTTTAAACCCACAAATATGCTGTGTGAACAGTCCCTTACTGAACCGTTTTCTAGTTTTTAAACACACATACGTTGTGTGAACAGCCCCTTACTGAACCGTTTTCTAGTTTTTAAACCCACAAATATGCTGTGTGAACAGTCCCTTACTGAACCGTTTTCTAGTTTTTAAACACACATACGTTGTGTGAACAGTCCCTTACTGAACCGTTTTCTAGTTTTTAAACACACATACGTTGTGTGAACAACCCCTTACGTCACTGTTTTCTAGTTTTTAAATGTACAGAGTATTATGTGTGAATGTTTCCTTAGTTTTGTTTTGTCTTTGAAAAACATGTTCTGTGTAAAGGAGCCTAGTACACTACGGTTATGTGAGAGCAGCTCCTTGTGTTTTTAAATGCAAAAATGAGTTCTGTGTGAATGGCCCCTTATTGTGATTTTTTTTTTTTTTTTTTTTTCATGTATTCTGTGAGAACATTCCCTTTATACTTTAGCAGCTTGGTAGAAAAACTGCCCCTGGCTCTTTTGTCATAAGATAATAAGACATGATTGCCTGGTCATACTTGACCTTTTCCAAACTCACAAATGCATGTTTTGTCAAGCTGATTTGTGTATGCATCTTGCTTTTTTTCCCAAGGTGTTCGTTACGGTGAACTGTCTGAGCACCGATTTCTCCTCACAGAAGGGAGTCAAAGGTCTTCCACTTATGATCCAGATTGACACCTACAGTTACAACAACAGGAGTAACAGACCCATCCACAGAGCCTACGCACAGATCAAGGTCTTCTGTGACAAGGTTGGTGCTGCATCTGCATTGTTGTGGGTCAAAGGACCTGAGTCATTTGAGTCAGGAACTTGAATCATTTTATTCGCACAAGTTGTACTATAAATGCTACAGTTTACAGTGGAAATTTCCTGTTTGCCATTGCCATTTAGTAGCTGTAATAATGTGATCTTCATGTAGTGTTTTTGTAACTACTTAATTGATATTTAGTTATTATTTAATAAAAGTAATTTTTAATGACAATGTGTGACAACAACAATAGTCAGTACGATCACACTAGCATCTCTTCTGTACAGGGAGCTGAGCGAAAAATTCGTGATGAGGAGAAAAAGCAGCTTCGGAAGAAGGTCAAAGGTCAGGCTGTTGGCAACCAGGGTCATGATGGTGAGATTTCTGTCAATCAACCATACATTCTTTTATTTAATATAGCAGCATTATCCTTAGATGCTGTATGTATCATTTTACTCATGTATGTGCATTTTGTGATGAGTAAGAATATGACTAAAAACAAGTTTGCATTGCAGGTTTTGACCTAATATGTGACGACTGTGACCTTGTCGTCTATAAAACATGACTACATGTGTTTCTCGGCGTCAATTTGCTGATTTTGACTTGAGTCATTGGTTTTCTTTCACTCTATTAGGTAAGAGAGGAAGTTTTGCCACTTTAGCCCAAAAGAGGCCAGATATTACGCTCTTCAAAACATTGACAGACCTGGAGTCCCAGCCTGTGCTCTTTATCCCCGATGTCCATTTGAACAACCTCCAGAGATCCGGACAGGTAAAAAGAAAGATGAATGCAGTTCTCAAAGTGATATCAAGTGGTATTGATCAGAACTAATTATTGAGGCGTAGTCTCTTAGTAATAACTAGATCATAGTGAGTTGCTTAAATTGTTCGACTGGATGTAATCTCTGTTTAACTGAATTATCAAAAGTCACTGCTTTTTTAAGTCTCTGAAAGTTTTAAGTCTCTGTAATGTTTTGTTTTCTCTTTGTTTACAGGTGTTCAGTTTTGGCGTTGAAGAAATGGAGAGTGATGGGTCCGTGTATGTACAACAAATCTCCTGTTTTAATTATGATAGAAGTATTATTGGTGTTTAGTGATGCAATATATTACATTTAACTTAAAGCAGTATTTAATAGGACTTTTGATTTAATTTTTAGCAAATCTCAACAAGAATATAACATTTTTATAAATCATTATACATTATACTTTATTTAATGTTGTGAAACCTAAGTTTGCATAAAGGATTTTCACTCCTGAATTAAAATTTCATGAAAATATACTCACCCCCATGTCATTCAAGATGTTCATGTCTTTCTCTATTCAGTCGAAAACAATAATTAAGGTTTAAATTGAATTGAGGAAAACATACCAGGATTTTACTCCATATAGTGGACTTCATTGGTGACCAACGGGTTGAAGGCTCTACACGATCCCAGCAAATGAATTAGGGTCTTATCTAGCAAAACGATCGGTCATTTTCTAAAAAAATATACAAATTTATATACTTTTTAACCACAAATGCTCATCCTGCACTAGCTCTGCGATATGTATCCGCGTCTTCACGGATTACGCAATCACGTTGATAAAGTCACGCGTGGTTAGTTCATCATCTGTGTGCTTCGGTACATAAATGTAGGGTAGGGCGAAAAACTCGTCGAACTTCAAAATCATCCCACATGATTGTTTTACCTTTTTTTAAAGGGTGTTTGACTTTCTTTGCACTTTCGCATTGTAAACACTGGGTCGTTTATTTCCGACTATGCCATCTTTCCATCACGACTACTAATGTGTGAAGTCAAGCTAATGCAACAGGAGCATTTGTTTTTAAAGAATATATAAATTTATATATTTTTCTGACCCTTACCTTATTCCTTGGCTGGGATTGTGTAGAGTCTTTTGAAGCTGCATTGAAACTGCAATTTGGACCTTTGACCTGTTGATCCCCATTGAAGTCTACTATAAAGAGTAAAAAATGCTGGATTGTTTTCCTCAAAAAACTTAATTTTTTTGCGACTGAATAAAGATAATCTTGGATGACAAACATCCGACTAGTAGAATCAATCCAGTGTGTTTTAAATGTATCTGTAGCATTGAAAGTCATCATTATGATTCTAAAACTCTGTTTTTCATGCAGGGTGCCCATGAAAAGACCATGCCGGTCATCAGAGGATGATATTCCACTACCCGCCAAATACAGCAGAGAGGAAAAGAGAGGTATGATTTACTACATACTGTAGGTGTTAGTTTCACATGTCAACAGATTGCGTCCTATTCTTCTATAATTATTAATGAATGATATTTTTCTCCAGTCCTGCTGTATGTAAGGAGAGAAACCGATGAGGTTTTTGATGCACTGATGCTAAGGTCTCCAACACTGAAAAGTTTGCTTGAGGCAGTAAGTACAATGTCACGCAGCAGTGCATACTTGCAACACATGGGATGTACACTTTGAGTCTTAACAGACAGAAGTGATTACGCTTTACACTGCGTTTAGCAGCAGATCAGATTACTTTCCATGGAATACAACAACAGTCAGGCTTGTCAAAAGATTTAGTTTTAAGAATAAGTTCACTTCCAGAATAAAAATTTCCTGATAATTTACTCACCCCCATGTCATCCAAGATGTTCATGTCTTTCTTTCTTCAGTCAAAAAGAAATTAAGGAAAATTTGAGGAAAACATGCCAGAATTTTTCTCCATTTGGAGGACTTCAGTGGTGATCAACAGGTTGAAGGTCCAAATCTCAGTTTCAGTGCAGCTTCAATGGGCTCTACACAATCCCAGCCGAGGAATAAGGGTTGCAACGAGTGAAACGATCAGTGTTATTCTTAAGAAAAATACAAATTTATAAAAAAACATTACTTTTTGTAGTGTTATAGTAGTACAATTAATCATTTATTGTGGCCAAAAGGAATAGATCTTGATGTTCTTGTATGTTATTAGGGGTTCAAGAGTGTAGCGCTGAATTGTTAGAATGGCCAAGCATCAGCAGTCTTCACATAAAACTGAATGGGCTGACCAAACCGTAACTCCTAGAGACTTTAAATTTTGGAGGGATGGTAGTACTCACATGGTCTACAATGCCACCAAGGCTCGCCCCAATTGGCCTGACAAGGGCGCTATAGCAATCAAAAGTACAAAATTGCTCAGGCTTAAAGGGATAGTTCACCCAAAAATGAAAATTGATGTTTGTCTGCTTACCCCCAGGGCATCCAAGATGTAGGTCACTTTGTTTCTTCAGTAGAACACAAACAAAGATTTTTAACTCAAACCGTTGCAGTCTGTCAGTCATATAATGGCAGTGAACAGGGACCAAACCATTGAAAGTAAAAAAAAAAAAAAAAAACATGCACAGACAAATCCAAATTAAATCCTGCAGCTCGTTGTGGTGCATTGACGTCCTAAGACACAAAACGATTGTTTTTTGCGAGTAACTGAACAGTATTTATGGCATTTTTTACCTTTGATACACAGCAATGTGCAACTGTCCTGAGCGCGTGCTCAGCATCCGGCGCATTACCTGTGTATGTGCACTGGCATAGTATACGCAAACGCCGGAAGGGCAAATCGGTTGAAAGTCAACAGTGCCGGATGAGTTTGTGCAAGCAAACGTAATCTTTTAGCTTTAAATCGGTTTGAACAATCAGGATAAGGGCAAGTAATTACCATTTTGAATAGTCGCTATACCCACAATCTCTGTGCTCTGTGTAAACAATGAGTGTCGTATACACGCAACAGATCGCTTCTGGCGTTTGCGTATACTACGTCAGAGCGCGTACACGTGTAACGTGCCAGATGCTGAGCTCACGCTCAGGACAGTTGGACATTGCTATGTATCAAAGGTAAAAAATTATAGAAATACGGTTCAGTTTCTCGCAAAAACTGATCGTTTCGTGTCTTAGGACATCAGTGCATCATCACGAGCCACAGGGTTTAATTTGGATTTGTCTGTGCATGTTTTTTTTACTTTCAAACATTTGGTGCCCATTCACTGCCATTGTATGACTGACAGACTGCAACGGTTTGAGTTAAAAATCTTTGTGTTCTACTGAAGAAACAAAGTCACCTACATCTTGGATGCCCTGGGGGTAAGCAGATAAACATCAAATTTTCATTTTTGGGTGAACTATACATTTAAGTGTCTTATGTGGTTGGAACCTTGGCTACATTTTAGGGATTTTTTTTTCTTTACTTTTGCGAACTACTTCTAGGTTTTTCACTCGATCTCAGGAAGATTCTCTGGAGAGTGAATCAATAATTATTGTCACAAAGGGACACCAAAACGTTCGAAAGGGACAGGCTGTAAGTAAGAGCTGAATCTAAGGTCACATGAAAAAAGTTGCAGAGCTTGGCCACTAGGGGTGGGAAAAAAAATCGATATTGCAATATATTGTTGTGCTCTCTGTCGCAATAAATAATAGATACACTAACGGCCAATATCGATATTTTATTACAACACAAAATAATTAATTTACCCGTCGTCAGTCTCACTGTCACTACCCAATATCTACCATTCTGTTTGCGGGGGGCGCTGTTCGAGTAAATAGGGGTAAAGTGGCGGAATCAGCGGCCAGTGAAGAACACAAGTTGTCTAACAACAACAGAGAAGAAGCGCAGAAAAAAGAGAAGTGAGAAGAATGGCGGAAAATAACGAAAAACAAGTCAAAGACGCACCTGCTAGTTGCCTGTTTCACACATACTCCGTCTGCAGTGCGTATGCATTGAGTATTTTTTTCCGCACCCATGTTAACGGATTAGAGCGTTCACACTGCACGCGGTTGCTGTCCGGCAGTACGTCCCAGAAGCGGTGTGCAAGTGCATTGAATAATACGTTGTTTATAATACGTTGAGTTTAAACGTGAATATATCTAGTATTGTATTAGTGTACTGTGATAAAAGAGTATCACAATGCTGAAAAAGCATGTTTGTATTTGAAGTCAAAATAACGGATAAATGGTGTGTTTGTGGTAAACAGCCGCGGATCAGGAACGGACTGCAAACGTGTCCTGTGTGAAAGCAAAACGAGTCCGTGCTGCTTCTGCATCGCAAATGTAACGCACACGGACTGCATACGCACTGCATACGGAGTATGTGTGAAACAGGCGTTTAGTGTTCCTCAAGAAGAATATGCCAACTTACTACTGACGTTTCAGTATCATGGTTTACACATGTTAGTTAATGTTCATGTTGTTTTTTAATGTTCAGGCACTTTTATCTGTCTAGCTGTACAGTGTTTACATTTAAGACCAGGAGGCAGTGAGTTTTATGCAAATGCATATTTCTTTGCACAGTGTTGGAAATGTTGGCATTAATAAATGCATAAGATTTCCTTATTATGGGTATTTTTTTTCTTTTTCAGTCACATATATCGTGATATATCGTTGATGAAATTTCTTCCAATATATTGAATATCGTGAATCGTGATATTATCATTATCGTGGGCCAAATATCGCCACAGAATTGAATCGTGAGTTACCTGTATCGTCCCACCCCTATTGGCCACTTGGTGGCGCTATAAGAGGGAAATAATAAAAACGACCATAACTATGCAACGTTTGTCCTATTGACATGAAAATCGGTACTCACATGGTCTACAATGCGACCAAGGCTCGCCCCAATTGGCCAGACAAGGGCGCTATAGCAATCAAAAGTACAAAATTGCTCATAACTCAAGACACGCAGGCTTAAAGGGATAGTTCACCCAAAAATTAAAATTTGATGTTTATCTGCTTACCCCCAGGGCATCCAAGATGTAGGTGACTTTGTTTCTTCAGTAGAACACAAACGAAGATTTTTAACTCAAACCGTTGCAGTCTGTTAGTCATATAATGGCAGTGAACGGGCACCAAACCATTGAAAGTAAAAAAAAAACATGCACAGATAAATCCAAATTAAATCCTGCAGCTCGTGATGGTGCATTGATGTCCTAAGACACAAAACAATAGTTTTTTTTTGCGAGCAACTGAACAAGTAAGTAGCTGAATCTAAGGTCACATGAAAAAAGTTGCAGAGCTTGGCCACTTGGTGGCGCTATAAGAGGGAAAAAATAAAAACGACCATAACTATGCAACGTTTCTCCTATCGACATGAAAATCGGTTTATCGTACCGATTATCGACATGAAAATCGGTACGCACGATCTAGGTCCAAAGTGCCACAAGTGGCTATAAGGATGTTTGCGTTTCTAAAAACATGACTGCATAAGCTGATGAACTTCGAGCACCTATGAGACAAGGTTAACAGAGGTCACTTAGAATGAAACTCGGTGGGCCTGTTTGACTTATGGCCCTAAAGGTCTGTGAGAAATTGAAAGGAAATCAGCCACTGGGGCCATTTTTCGGGGGCATAAACGATTGTATATTGCATGGTTTTTCACACATTTTCTAAGAAAAATACAAATTTACGTACTTTTTAAAACCAAAAGTCGACCTCACGCATTACGTGATTACACACTTGTGACACAGAAGTACCAAAGTACGGCCTTTACTAAAGGTAAAACAATGACGAACAATGAACAATTCTGAAGTTTGAGGAGAAATTGCGTGTAACCTTTCCAACATGATTACGTCATGTGTGTGCAAGATGAGCATTTGTGGCTAAAAAGTATATACATTCCCTTTTTTTTTTTTTTTTTTTTTGAGAAAATGACCAATCGTTTTGTTAGATAAGACTTGAAGCCCTTTGAAGCTGCATTGAAACTGAAATTTGGACCTTCAACCCATTGGCTCCCATTGAGGTCCACTATATGGAAAAAAAATCTAAAATGTTTTCCACAAAAAACTTAATTTGCGACTGAAGAAATGATCATCTTAGAGTAAATTATCAGGAAATCTTTATTTTGGAAGTGAACTCCTTTAAGCTGCTGTTTGGATTAAGTTCTCTTTTGTTGTTTCTTCAAGATATCAAGCAAATATTCTATTCCTGTGGACAAGATGACTAAAGTCTATAAGAAAAGCAAGAAAGGGTGAGTAAACATACTAGTGCTAAATGTGTTTAATTGTTTAATTTTGCAATTAAAGTCTTACATTTTCATTTAATGTCTAGCATCCTGGTCAACATGGACGACAACATCATTGAGCACTACTGCAACGAAGACACATTCATCCTTTCCATTGAAAACCAGGCAGACTGTTTCCGGGTCACTCTCACTGAAATCTAACGCTAGTGCCACAATAAAACAGTTCTGCTAAGAGGACTTCTGTTACCCTAAAGGAGCACACAGTTCATTCTGTGCCTCTGTTTGGTTCTTATGAGCTCTTTTATGAATATTGGAAGAGCATGCTTTCAGAAGTTGTTGATGTGGGAATGCACTTCTGGACCTGCTTTATGATGGACAACACAAAAAATGCTCTTCCAAAGCACTATAATATGCCATCAAGTTTTATGGCTTTTATTTTCTTTGATGTGCTGTCTCCCCCTTGAGGCCAACAGTGTGAAGTCAGACATTTGCATGCATTTAATCTTTTCATGTATCAATTCTTGCATAATTTTTGAACATAAAAGAGATGCTCTCATTCTAGGCAGACATATTATGTTGTAATATGCACAACAAAAGCATATATTGAAGAATGGCCCAAATGCTACACTCTACTTTTACTTTGTGTTACATGAATGTATAGTTTACACATTTTCTTCGTTGTGTTGTATGTCGTTTTGATGAAAAAAAAAAAAAACACCTTGTACATATTTTTTATGGTTTATTTCATCAGTTGAATAAACAATCTTCACTGTCTTACATTCACATGTATTAATTTGGAAAACTGTGGTCTGACCAGTTTAAGTTTTAGTCATTTATAAAACCTGCAGCAAGAGGAAAACCAGATGTTCAACTTTCACACAAACGCACAGACATCTATAATCCATTATGTGCACATTACCATTTAAAAGCTTAGGACCAGTAAGATTTTTTTTTTAATTATTTTTTAATTAATAGAACTGTTTTCAAGTCTATTAATAAGAAATGTTGTTTTGAGCAGCGAATCAGCATAATAGAATTATTTCTGAAGGATTGTGACACTGAAGACTGGAGTAATGATGCTGAAAATTCAGCTTTGCCAACACAGGATTTGTTTTAAAATACATTAAAATAGACAGTTATAGTAATAATATTGCAATTTTACAGTATTTCTAATCAAATAAATGCAGCCTTGATGAGAATTTTTTTACTTGTATTGTAGTATGTAGCAGCGAACTTTAAGTAAATTGTTATTATTTAACTGTTTTATTATTTGCATAAAATTTTCATGATATGTATATTTCTGCTTTTGCTATATAGTGGTTTTATGTTAATAATCCCGTTTCTGATTTTTGGAGAACTACGTTTTAAAAGCACAATTGATTTCACATTTTAATATGCAAACACACCCTCTGACTCTGATTTGTTTCCCAGGCTTTAGGTGTGTGTATAATTACACAGGCACAGGTGTCTCCATCCCAGTCTATATAAGAAGGTTCAGTCTTTAACCCTGGGGATATTTGCTGGCTTTGAGTTCTATAACTGCTGATTCATTCTGATTTCTGTTGCTATGTAGTGTTAGTGTTCCTCCGAAATTAATATGAAAACCTTTGAGCTGCATTTGACAAGTTTCCAAACAGGTTTCTGAAGTTTTCTGAGAAACAGGTCATATACGGTGACCCAGAGCTTGAGTGGTACTATGCAATTCAGTAACACAATAACCACACTGTCAGCTTCCTCTTTTTGAGTCCAGGCTAATTTGTTATCTTTGTTTTTACACATTAATCTGAACAGGAAGCCAATATTTAAGTTAGCTGTCCTGTTTATTTTCCTCAGTATGTGGCTTAACTAATTTTTATGATTTTTTTGTTGTTACAGTAGTACAATTGATCATTTATTGTGGCCAAAGGAATAGATCTTCAGCGTAGCGCTGAAACCCTATTTTAATTGTTAGAATGGCCAAGGATCAGCTATCTCCACATAAAACTGATCGTTTAAACCAAACTGTAAGTTGTAGAGACTTGAAACTTGGTGGGATGGTAGTACTCACACCGTCTACAACATCACCAAAGCTCGCCCCAATCGGCCTGACGGGGAGGCTACAGCGATCAAAAGTACTAAATTTTGGGGTATTTTGAATCTTTTGTGAATCAGTGCAGGAAAATTCTCTGGAAAGTGAATATAACTACTTATCAAAAAAAAGTTGAACTTTCAACTCTCCATTGTAAGGGGACGCCAAAACGCCAAGACACCTTTACTAAAAATGGCTAGAACTTTTGAATGGAATAAGATATCTTTGCCAAACTCACAACGCTCAATCTTAGGGGTCACATGAAAAAAAGTCGCAAAGCTTGGCCACTTGGTGGCGCTATAAGGTGGTGGTCTTGGTCCAAAGGACTTTTTTGTGTATCTTAAAGGAACACTCCACTTTTTTTGGAAATAGGCTCATTCTTCAACTCCCCCCAAGTTAATAAGTTGAGTTTTACCATTTTGAGAATTTAACATAGCTTAGCATAGATGATTGAATCCTATTAGACCAATAGCATCGCGTTCAAAAATGAGTTTCGATATTTTTCCTATTTAAAACTCGACTCTTCTGTAGTTATATCATGTACTAATACCAGCGGAAAATGTTAACATGGGATTTTCTAGGCCAATAAGATCAGGAACTACACTTCCATTCCGGCATACTTAGTTTTTGATGGTAAAATGTTTCCCGAAGCCCAAATGTGTTGTTTTAAAGATGAATTGATTATTAAAAATCCACTAAACAAATCTGTAATGAATTGAGTACTGTATTGAGTACAGTACACTCAGTTATTGCCCAGTTCAGTCGCAGTACATGTATGTATATGAGTTTTGTGTGAATTTGTAATAAAATGTCAATTTTGGTGACTTGTGAACTCTTGATTATGTCATTTTTTTCTACAGCACCATGAGGCCAAAATGTCAATTTTTACATTGGACAGATTTACCAACATACAGATCACGTACAGTACTAGATTTAAGTTGCTCACCATAACAAAAACATATTGTGTTTTATCTACAGAGAACTAGTAAGGCAACTTTTTGCATCATTTTATCACGTAGATCAAACAAGAGTTGTCTTTGTATGTACAGCATTCATTTTGCAAGTCAGGTTAACTTAAATTTGCAAGTAAAGTTAACTCACTTTTGCTAGTAAAGTCAACTTACTTTTACAAGTTAAGTCAACTTACCAGAGTTGAGTTGCCTTTGTTTGCAAAAGAGAGTTGACTTTACTTGTAAAATTAATGTTGTAAAAACAAAGACTACTCTGGTATGATCTATGGGATAAAATGATGCAAAAAGTTGCCTTACTTTTTTTAAGTAGATCAAGCTCCATATTTTTATCAGTGTAGTCAAGGAAGCTGCCGTAACATGGCCGAAGCAGGCAAACTAATATCACGCAGCACCTGAAATTAGTTCCCAGAAATTATTTTCCACCGGTATTAGTACACGATATAACTACAAAAGAGTCCAGTTTTAAATAGGACAAATATCGAAACTCGTTGGTCATTTTTGGATGCGATGGTATTGGTCTAATAGGATTCAATCATACATCTTAAGCTATGCTAGAAAAAAGTGATTTCGCCAGAACAGGAGAACGACTGAATGGATTTCAAAACAGTAAAACTCAACGTATTAACTCGGGGGGAGTTGGAGAATGAGCCTATTTCTAAAAAAAAAAAAAAAAAAAAAGGGGAGTGTTACTTTAAAAAACATGGCCGCCATAGGCAGATGAAGGTTAATAGAACTTGCTAGTAGACCTGTTTGACTCACAGCTCTAAAGGTCTGTAAGAAATTTGAAAGAATTATCCACTGGGTGGCGATATCGTATTTTCAAGGACATAAATGATTGTATATTGCGTGTTTTTTTTACACATACCTATTTGTATATTACAATAGACCTCCTCATTTTGAACAACTTTGCCTATAGAATCATTGCTGTCAATCAAACCATTGTTAAATGATTGAGGAAGATGGAGAAGATGTAAAAACCCTACTTTTGCGAACTAGCCCAAGGTTTTTCACTCAGTCTGGGAAAAACCATTGTAGTACAATTCTCTAGACTCTGTAGGTCAATAATTATCACAAAAATGTTGAAATATACTCTTTAGGAAGCTATAGCGGGGTCGTTTAGAGAATGTCCAAATGCCTGTCCAAATATACCAAAAATCCTATAAAGCCTAAAGGAAAACTCAAAACTAGATTCTAAACAAACATAGGCCTACAAAGTTTTAGAGAGATTGGATAATAGGTGGTGTTATAACAGTCCAAAAGGATTCAAAAACACTGAATGTCTATAATAAATTACCTCATATCGCAAAATATGTTCAACTTTACCTGTGCTATCAATCACATTGTTCTTGAAGTATTTGCCATTATTTAAAAACTCCTCCTCATATCCAATTGCACTATAACCGTCATAAACGTTAAAAATGATATTTCTTTAGCAAATTACCTGGATTTGACAAAAAAAACGTAAATCAGTATTCACATATATGTTATTATTAATGCTTTTTTTTAACTTTCTTACATTCTTCTAAGAACTGGACTAAATAACTCGCAGTTTTTATCTTACAATTCTGAGAAAAAACGTCAGAATTGCGAGAGTCACAATTGAGAGAAAAAAGTCACAATTGCCAGTTTATATCAAAGTCCCTTTAAGCTATAGTCTTTGGTTTCTATCTTGCAATTCTGACTTTATTTCTCGCAATTATATCCCGCAATTCGATTTTATAACTCGCAATAGTGCGTTTATGTCTTAAAATTCTAAGAAAAAAGTCAGAATTGCAAGTTTTTATGACGCAATTCTGAGGACAAAAAGCAGAATTGCGAGATGTAAACTCACAATTGCGAGAAAAAAAGTCAGAATTGAGAGAAAAAAGTCGCAATTACCTTTTTTTTGTTCAATAGCGGACACGGGCTTCCATAGTATTATGAATTGTTTCTTTAGAATTTAAACAAGAAACACAAAACACTTACAATTGGCGGTTTAATAACAAGCTCCTTTGTTACAACTTGCCCCATGACAAGAGGATTATGAGTTAATGAACAAGCTACAGTGTTTTTTTTTTTTTTTTTTTTTTTGGCTAGCTTTTTTAGCAGCCAAGGTTTATGTGTCTATACAGAAAGTTACTTTCATAAACCCACCCTGGCCTGAAAATTCACTGAATCAATAATGGGCAACTAGCCCTGCACAGAGTTTTGTTTTAAAATATATAAATGTTTAACCATATTACACTTATTACATACAATGTATCTTCCTGAAGGATATTGCAATATAAGAAGAGCAAGACTGTGATTTTTCTCCATCACGAATATGGACAAATATCTCATAAAAATAATAATATTAAACAAAAAGCACCACGTTCTATCGCACCTCAACGGAAAAATTTACTCTTATTTTGAATTTGCCAACAAGGAAGCACTCCAAATAAAAGTGAAAGTGTATATCACGATTCGAGTTTCGATGTTAGCCTAGCAGAGAGCTGTGTCGTGTCTTAAAATGCGTTTTTCTTCATTTAATATAAGCATATAGCTACATGTTATAAGTGACATATAGCAAAATTATTAGTTATCTTGTCATGAGCTGCTCGGTTATGTTTACAAACCTCATCTTCCTTGCGTTGGTTTATGGTGAGTTTTGGATATTTATTCGTGCTCCTGTTGTTTTCATATTTGCATGGTAGACTTTATATTATTTTACGTAATAAAAATTTGATGTTTTAAGACGTTAAAATCGATTTAGGGCTCAGAATGGTCTTTTTGCTTTCGGTTTTATTTTCAATGGTGTGTTTTTGTTAGATTTGGCGCCCCCTGCTGTTTCAGTAAATGTGCTCTTGTCACAGGGCTGGAGGGAGCTGATGTGGTCCTGTCCTGCTCTCTGATCGAGGAAGGGGGCGGGATGGGAGGCATGATGGGCGGGGCGATGTTTAAGCGCACTCCCTCTACTCTGGTCTTCAAGGATCTTGTTGGAAATGATGGTCTGTCACCAGAACTCGTGACACCATATAATCCCCCTGAGACCCCTAATGCTGATGATCTCATTTTTGAGATGACCTGTAAGTGGACCTAAACTCAACTACATGTCTAAATTAAAAACATATAATATCTTTCTTTCTCTGTTGTTTCTTACCCCACAGTGCCATCCATTCAGATTCCTAATGCAGACTTGCTTCTTCATGCTGATTGTAATGAACAGGAAGTGGTTTGTGAGATCAGCCGTTATGTTCCTCGTGGTGCTGAGATGGATTCACTACCTGCTCATTTCATTGGTTCAGTTCAGCTGGAAGGTGGCGGCATCAGCCTCACTCTTGTGCTGCAGACGCTTCACAATGAGACAGCAAAGTCCGACACAGAACCGCTTATGCAGAGTAAACTCAACCTGCCTCTCAGCCAATCAGGAACATTGCTGACAGAGGGTAATATTGTTATATGATAATATTATTGGTCTGTGTTAATATCTGTCTTTCTATCTATGTATCTACAGTCTGTTCACCCACAAATTTTGCATTTACTACCTATTATTGCATTCCCCCAAGAAACTTTGCTTTCTCTCACCAAAGTATTGAGGTTCCTAAGGAACTTTGTGTCCTCTCCCAAAACATGTTTTCTCTCACTAAATATTGCATTCCCCCAAGAAGCTTTGCACTTTCTCATTAAACATTTTCACTGTCTCAGAAAAATATAGCGGAAACTTTGTGTTCTCTTGCAATAGTATTTTCCTTTCACAAAACATTTGTTTTTTGTTTTTTTACAAACATTTGCATTCTCTCACAAAACATTTGCATTCTTTAACAAAACATTTACGTTCTCTAACAAAACAATTTGCATTACTCACATAACATTTGCGTTCTCTCACATAACATTTGCGTTCTCTCACATAACATTTGCGTTCTCTCACAGAGCATTTGCGTTTTCTCACAAAACATTTGCGTTCTTTAACAAAACATTTACGTTCTCTAACAAAACATTTGCATTACTCACATAACATTTGCGTTCTCTCACAGAGCATTTGCGTTCTCTTACTAAATGTTTGCATGCTCTCACTAAACGTTTGGATTCTCTCAAAAAACATTTGCATTCTCTCACTGAACGTTTGCATTCTCTCAAAAAACATTTTCTTCTCAAAAAACATTAGCTTCTCAAAAAACGTTTGGATTCTCTCAAAAAACATTTTCGTTCTCTCACTAAACTTTTGCGTTCTTAAAAACATTTGCGTTCTCTCACTAAACGTTTGCATTCTCTCAAAAAACGTTTGCGTTCTCTCACTAAACTTTTGCGTTCTCTCACTAAACTTTTGCGTTCTCAAAAACATTTGCGTTCTCTCACTAAACGTTTGCGTTCTCTCACTAAACTTTTGCGTTCTCTCACTAAACTTTTGCGTTCTCTCACTAAACTTTTGCGTTCTCAAAAACATTTGCGTTCTCTCACTAAACGTTTGCGTTCTCTCACTAAACTTTTGCGTTCTCTCACTAAACTTTTGCGTTCTCTCACTAAACTTTTGCGTTCTCAAAAACGTTTGCGTTCTCTCACTAAACTTTTGCGTTCTCAAAAACATTTGCGTTCTCTCACTAAACGTTTGCATTCTCTCAAAAAACGTTTGCGTTCTCTCACTAAACTTTTGCGTTCTCTCACTAAACATTTGCGTTCTCTCACTAAACGTTTGCATTCTCTCAAAAAACGTTTGCGTTCTCTCACTAAACTTTTGCGTTCTCTCACTAAACTTTTGCGTTCTCAAAAACGTTTGCGTTCTCTCACTAAACTTTTGCGTTCTCTCACTAAACATTTGCGTTCTCAAAAACGTTTGCGTTCTCTCACTAAACTTTTGCGTTCTCTCACTAAACATTTGCGTTCTCAAAAACGTTTGCGTTCTCTCACTAAACTTTTGCGTTCTCTCACTAAACATTTGCATTCTCAAAAACGTTTGCGTTCTCTCACTAAACTTTTGCGTTCTCTCACTAAACATTTGCGTTCTCAAAAACGTTTGTGTTCTCTCACTAAACTTTTGCGTTCTCTCACTAAACATTTGCGTTCTCAAAAACGTTTGCGTTCTCTCACTAAACTTTTGCGTTCTCTCACTAAACATTTGCGTTCTCAAAAACGTTTGCGTTCTCTCACTAAACTTTTGCGTTCTCTCACTAAACTTTTGCGTTCTCAAAAACGTTTGCGTTCTCTTACTAAACTTTTGCGTTTTCTCACTAAACTTTTGCGTTCTCTCACTAAACTTTTGCGTTCTCAAAAACATTTGCGTTCTCTCACTAAACGTTTGCATTCTCAAAAACGTTTGCGTTCTCTCACTAAACTTTTGCGTTCTCTCACTAAACATTTGCGTTCTCAAAAACGTTTGCGTTCTCTCACTAAACTTTTGCGTTCTCTCACTAAACATTTGCGTTCTCAAAAACGTTTGCGTTCTCTCACTAAACTTTTGCGTTCTCTCACTAAACTTTTGCGTTCTCAAAAACGTTTGCGTTCTCTCACTAAACTTTTGCGTTTTCTCACTAAACTTTTGCGTTCTCTCACTAAACTTTTGCGTTCTCAAAAACGTTTGCGTTCTCTCACTAAACTTTTGCGTTCTCTCACTAAACATTTGCGTTCTCAAAAACTTTTGCGTTCTCTCACTAAACTTTTGCGTTCTCTCACTAAACATTTGCGTTCTCAAAAACGTTTGCGTTCTCTCACTAAACTTTTGCGTTCTCTCACTAAACATTTGCGTTCTCAAAAACGTTTGCGTTCTCTCACTAAACTTTTGCGTTCTCTCACTAAACATTTGCGTTCTCAAAAACGTTTGCGTTCTCTCACTAAACTTTTGCGTTCTCTCACTAAACATTTGCGTTCTCAAAAACGTTTGCGTTCTCTCACTAAACTTTTGCGTTCTCTCACTAAACATTTGCGTTCTCAAAAACGTTTGCGTTCTCTCACTAAACTTTTGCGTTCTCTCACTAAACTTTTGCGTTCTCAAAAACGTTTGCGTTCTCTCACTAAACTTTTGCGTTTTCTCACTAAACTTTTGCGTTCAATTCAATTCATATTGCTTTATTGGCATGACATACTTGGATACATATTGCCAAAGCATTCTATACATCAGAATAGAATCAAAACAAAATTACATATAATATACATCCATAAAAAATAAAAAATACATTCATATATATATTTATATAAACATTAATGGTTCTACTAATACAGATGTGTTCACTCTTTACTTCTTATTTTATGACATTTGTAAATATGTTGTGCTACCAAAGAGGAAGTAGGTCCTTCACCAAGTAGTATTTTTAATTTGTTGTTTTCATGGAGTGACTGGAACTCAGGAATAATCTGCTGTATTTGACTGTACAGTGAGTCTCTTAGGGATGTGTATTTGTCACAGTGGAGGAGAAAGTGTTCCTCTGTCTCAACTGCTCCTGATCTACATTCGTTACAGATTCGCTCTTCTTTAGGTAACCATGTCTTTTTATGCCGTCCTCTTTCTATGGCTAGCTGGTGGTCACTCAGTCTGTATTTGGTCAGTAAATGTCTGTGTGTTATATTCCTGACTGAGACCAGATACTCAGCTAGACTGTACTCTCTGTTGAGTTTCACATAACATTGGAGACGACTTTGGTCTTTGGTCTGTTCTTTCCAATGTTGTATGTATGTCTCCTTTTCTTCATTTAGAATTTCTTTGATTCTTCCATGTTTCTCAAGTTTGGTGATATTGAGTGCCTTATTAGTCAGATTGGACACCATTACACAAAGATGACTTTTTTGAGCACACATTTTTTGTGTTTTTAGTGCTTTAAAATGAAGAGAATCCTCAGAACTAGAGTTTAAGTGGATCCAAAACTTTAAAACTCTTTTTTAATGATTAGATTTAGGGGAAGACGGCCTAGCTCAGCTCTGCAGGCGTTATTAGGCGTGTTTCTGTGGACGTGAAGGATACTTCTGCAGAACTCTACATGCAGAACTTCTAAAGGGTGTTTGTGCCAATCTTTATGGCTGTAGTTACTCGCTGGGCCCCAGATCTCGCTTCCATACAGGGCAATAGGCAGTATGACACTATCGAAAATCTTTGTCCAAATTCTGATGGGGATATTTATTTTGAATAATTTTGTTCGTATGGCATGCAGTGCTCTGCGGGCTTTTACAAGTAATGTTTTTATTGCCACATTGAAATTTCCTGTGGGAGTTAAAACTAGACCAAGATAGCTGTATTGTAAAACATGTTGTAGAGTAGTGTTGTTTAAAGTAAATATATGTTTATGTTCTAGATTTCTGGGTTTTTTCTGAAATATCATAATCTTAGTTTTTTGGATGTTGACTTCTAAGGTCCAATCATGGCAGAATTTAGTTAAAATGTCAAGGTTGTTCTGGAGACCTTCAGGTGTTTTAGATAAAATTAGCAAGTCATCTGCATATAATAAATATTTGACTTCTGTGTCAAATAATTGTAGTCCAGGGCTGTTTGATTGGTCCAGTAGATCTGCCAGTTCATTGATATATATGTTAAATAAAGTCGGGCTGAGGCAGCAGCCCTGTCTTACTCCTCGCTGTTGAGAAAAATAATCAGTCCTTTGCTGTCCAATTTTTACTGCACATTTATTTTGGTTATACATGTTTTTAATTAAGTCATATATTTTACCCCCTATGCCACTTTGAATGATTTTATAAAACAGTCCATTATGCCAAATGGAGTCAAAAGCCTTCTTAAAATCTACGAAGCATGCGTATATTTTTCCATCTTTCTTTTGGTGTACATGTTCATTTATTAATGTGTGTAGTGTGTGGATATGGTCAGTGGTTCGATGTTTAGGAAGGAAGCCAATTTGAGATTTGCTGATGACATTGTGCTGCATTAAGAAAGATGAGATTCGAGAGTTGATTATAGAGCAAAATACTTTTCCCAGATTACTGGTAACACATATCCCTCTGTAGTTATTAGGATCGGTTTTGTCTCCACTTTTAAAGATAGGAGAGATGAGTCCTGTATTCCAGACCTCAGGGAAAACGCCTGAATTCAAAATCATATTAAAAAGTTTGAGTAATGCAGTCTCAAATTCAGGAGAGCTGTTTTTAAGCATCTCATTTTTTATGTTGTCAGGGCCACAGGATTTCTTACATTTGAGGGATTTCAGTTTTCCATTAAGTTCTTGTTGGGTTATTGGATAATCTAGTGGATTTTGGTTGTTTTTGATACACGATTCAAGAGCATTCAATTTTTCAAGGACTTTTAACTGGTTGGGATTATTCAGAGGGTCAGTTTGATGTGAATAGAGCTTCTCAAAATAATCTTTCCAAATTTGACCATCTTGTATGGCTAGTTCTTGTGGCTTTGTATTATTTAGACTAGGGCTGGGCAATTTGGCTTAGAATCAAAATCTCGATTAATTGAACATTTTAACCCGATTACGATTAATGAACGATTATTTTATTTATTAATAAAATTATATTTAATTATATTTATATAATATTTATTTTTTTGCCCTCATAGTTCACTGACAAGTTTTGTACAGTAAATATGTTCACATATTACAAGCGAGAGATTTTTGGATGAAGGGTGCATTACTTGATTTTAAAATAATTGAAGGAAACACACTATCTACGATCTATGATTATTAATTGAACATCTGTGTTGAACAACTGAAATTAAAGCAAGCATTGCTTAAAACGAAAAGTCACATTTTTCTTAAATTAGTGAAAATAAATAACTTGCACTATTGGAAACAAAATAAATAATGTTCAATGTTTTTCATATTAAAAGTAGAAAATAAGCAGTATCTCTAAATAAAATTACCCTTGTATATCCTGTAAATACTTTTTACTGTATAAATACTGTTTAAGCTCTCCATCGACATGTCGGCGGAATAACGGAACGGAGCGCTAGTGTTTTTTAAAGGGAAAGTAATTGAAATAATCTTCCTGGAAAAATTTTAACGATTATAGGTTCTGAATGTCGATTTCGATTATTTTTCGATTAATCGCCCAGCCCTAATTTAGACTGTTCCAAGTGCTCCAGAACTGACCCTGATCAATTGTGTTTTCAATCTTCTGAAGTGTGTTGTTATAATAATCCAATTTCTTTTGTCTCAGTGTGTTTTTGTATCGTTTGAGAAGTTCTGAGTGCTTTAAGCGTAATTCTAAATTGACTGGATCTTTATGTTTTTGGTTTGAAATTAATCGTAACTCTTGTCTCATTGTTTTACAATCATGGTCAAACCACTTTTCAGAAGGTTTTTGTTTAGCTCTATTTTTGTGTTTATATGTAGTAGTTTCGTTTAAATTGGCCTTTTTTGCTATATTTTCAAAAATTTCATTAATATGTTTAATTGCTAAATTTATTCCTTTCCAATTATTATCATATGTTGAATTGTTAAACATTGTTATGGAATTAACTATTTCATTTGACTTTAATACTTTAAAATATGTTTCAGCAGCACTATGAGTCCATCTATATGGTGTTTTAAGTTTATGTAGATTAATTGGCTTTTTATGAATTTCTCTTGATCTGATGTTTTCACCTTTAATCACCTTTAGCGTTCTCTCACTAAACTTTTGCGTTCTCTCACTAAACATTTGCGTTCTCAAAAACGTTTGCGTTCTCTCACTAAACTTTTGCGTTCTCTCACTAAACATTTGCGTTCTCAAAAACGTTTGCGTTCTCTCACTAAACTTTTGCGTTCTCTCACTAAACTTTTGCGTTCTCAAAAACGTTTGCGTTCTCTCACTAAACTTTTGCGTTTTCTCACTAAACTTTTGCGTTCAATTCAATTCATATTGCTTTATTGGCATGACATACTTGGATACATATTGCCAAAGCATTCTATACATCAGAATAGAATCAAAACAAAATTACATATAATATACATCCATAAAAAATAAAAAATACATTCATATATATATTTATATAAACATTAATGGTTCTACTAATACAGATGTGTTCACTCTTTACTTCTTATTTTATGACATTTGTAAATATGTTGTGCTACCAAAGAGGAAGTAGGTCCTTCACCAAGTAGTATTTTTAATTTGTTGTTTTCATGGAGTGACTGGAACTCAGGAATAATCTGCTGTATTTGACTGTACAGTGAGTCTCTTAGGGATGTGTATTTGTCACAGTGGAGGAGAAAGTGTTCCTCTGTCTCAACTGCTCCTGATCTACATTCGTTACAGATTCGCTCTTCTTTAGGTAACCATGTCTTTTTATGCCGTCCTCTTTCTATGGCTAGCTGGTGGTCACTCAGTCTGTATTTGGTCAGTAAATGTCTGTGTGTTATATTCCTGACTGAGACCAGATACTCAGCTAGACTGTACTCTCTGTTGAGTTTCACATAACATTGGAGACGACTTTGGTCTTTGGTCTGTTCTTTCCAATGTTGTATGTATGTCTCCTTTTCTTCATTTAGAATTTCTTTGATTCTTCCATGTTTCTCAAGTTTGGTGATATTGAGTGCCTTATTAGTCAGATTGGACACCATTACACAAAGATGACTTTTTTGAGCACACATTTTTTGTGTTTTTAGTGCTTTAAAATGAAGAGAATCCTCAGAACTAGAGTTTAAGTGGATCCAAAACTTTAAAACTCTTTTTTAATGATTAGATTTAGGGGAAGACGGCCTAGCTCAGCTCTGCAGGCGTTATTAGGCGTGTTTCTGTGGACGTGAAGGATACTTCTGCAGAACTCTACATGCAGAACTTCTAAAGGGTGTTTGTGCCAATCTTTATGGCTGTAGTTACTCGCTGGGCCCCAGATCTCGCTTCCATACAGGGCAATAGGCAGTATGACACTATCGAAAATCTTTGTCCAAATTCTGATGGGGATATTTATTTTGAATAATTTTGTTCGTATGGCATGCAGTGCTCTGCGGGCTTTTACAAGTAATGTTTTTATTGCCACATTGAAATTTCCTGTGGGAGTTAAAACTAGACCAAGATAGCTGTATTGTAAAACATGTTGTAGAGTAGTGTTGTTTAAAGTAAATATATGTTTATGTTCTAGATTTCTGGGTTTTTTCTGAAATATCATAATCTTAGTTTTTTGGATGTTGACTTCTAAGGTCCAATCATGGCAGAATTTAGTTAAAATGTCAAGGTTGTTCTGGAGACCTTCAGGTGTTTTAGATAAAATTAGCAAGTCATCTGCATATAATAAATATTTGACTTCTGTGTCAAATAATTGTAGTCCAGGGCTGTTTGATTGGTCCAGTAGATCTGCCAGTTCATTGATATATATGTTAAATAAAGTCGGGCTGAGGCAGCAGCCCTGTCTTACTCCTCGCTGTTGAGAAAAATAATCAGTCCTTTGCTGTCCAATTTTTACTGCACATTTATTTTGGTTATACATGTTTTTAATTAAGTCATATATTTTACCCCCTATGCCACTTTGAATGATTTTATAAAACAGTCCATTATGCCAAATGGAGTCAAAAGCCTTCTTAAAATCTACGAAGCATGCGTATATTTTTCCATCTTTCTTTTGGTGTACATGTTCATTTATTAATGTGTGTAGTGTGTGGATATGGTCAGTGGTTCGATGTTTAGGAAGGAAGCCAATTTGAGATTTGCTGATGACATTGTGCTGCATTAAGAAAGATGAGATTCGAGAGTTGATTATAGAGCAAAATACTTTTCCCAGATTACTGGTAACACATATCCCTCTGTAGTTATTAGGATCGGTTTTGTCTCCACTTTTAAAGATAGGAGAGATGAGTCCTGTATTCCAGACCTCAGGGAAAACGCCTGAATTCAAAATCATATTAAAAAGTTTGAGTAATGCAGTCTCAAATTCAGGAGAGCTGTTTTTAAGCATCTCATTTTTTATGTTGTCAGGGCCACAGGATTTCTTACATTTGAGGGATTTCAGTTTTCCATTAAGTTCTTGTTGGGTTATTGGATAATCTAGTGGATTTTGGTTGTTTTTGATACACGATTCAAGAGCATTCAATTTTTCAAGGACTTTTAACTGGTTGGGATTATTCAGAGGGTCAGTTTGATGTGAATAGAGCTTCTCAAAATAATCTTTCCAAATTTGACCATCTTGTATGGCTAGTTCTTGTGGCTTTGTATTATTTAGACTGTTCCAAGTGCTCCAGAACTGACCCTGATCAATTGTGTTTTCAATCTTCTGAAGTGTGTTGTTATAATAATCCAATTTCTTTTGTCTCAGTGTGTTTTTGTATCGTTTGAGAAGTTCTGAGTGCTTTAAGCGTAATTCTAAATTGACTGGATCTTTATGTTTTTGGTTTGAAATTAATCGTAACTCTTGTCTCATTGTTTTACAATCATGGTCAAACCACTTTTCAGAAGGTTTTTGTTTAGCTCTATTTTTGTGTTTATATGTAGTAGTTTCGTTTAAATTGGCCTTTTTTGCTATATTTTCAAAAATTTCATTAATATGTTTAATTGCTAAATTTATTCCTTTCCAATTATTATCATATGTTGAATTGTTAAACATTGTTATGGAATTAACTATTTCATTTGACTTTAATACTTTAAAATATGTTTCAGCAGCACTATGAGTCCATCTATATGGTGTTTTAAGTTTATGTAGATTAATTGGCTTTTTATGAATTTCTCTTGATCTGATGTTTTCACCTTTAATCACCTTTAGCGTTCTCTCACTAAACTTTTGCGTTCTCAAAAACATTTGTGTTCTCTCACTAAACGTTTGCATTCTCAAAAACGTTTGCGTTCTCTCACTAAACTTTTGCGTTCTCTCACTAAACATTTGCGTTCTCAAAAACGTTTGCGTTCTCTCACTAAACTTTTGCGTTCTCTCACTAAACATTTGCGTTCTCAAAAACGTTTGCGTTCTCTCACTAAACTTTTGCGTTTTCTCACTAAACTTTTGCGTTCTCAAAAACGTTTGCGTTCTCTCACTAAACTTTTGCGTTCTCAAAAACATTTGCGTTCTCTCACTAAACGTTTGCATTCTCTCAAAAAACGTTTGCATTCTCTCACTAAATTTTTGCGTTCTCAAACTAAACGTTTGTTCTCTCACTAAATATTTGCGTTCTCTAACTAAACGTTTGTTCTCTCACTAAATATTTGCGTTCTCTAACAAAACTTTCCATTCTCTCATAAAACATTTGCTTTCTCTCAAAATGTTTTCATTGTTAAACAAAGCATTTGCTTCCTCTCAAAAAAACACGTTTGCGTTCTCTCACTAAACTTTTGCGTTCTCTTAAAAAACATTTGCGTTCTCAAACAAAGCGTTTGTGTTCTTTCACTAAACGCTTGCATTCTCTAACAAAATGTTTGCATTCTCACTAAATGTTTGCATTCTCAAACAAAACGTTTGTGTTCTCTCTAAACGTTTGCGTTCTCAAACTAAACGTTTGTTCTCTCACTAAATATTTGAGTTCTCTAACAAAACATTTCCATTCTCTCATAAAACATTTGCTTTCTCTCAAAACATTTTCATTGTTAAACAAAGCATGTGCTTTCTCTCAAAAAAAATGTTTGCGTTCTTTCACTAAACGTAGCGTTCTCTTAAAAAACATTTGCGTTCTCAAACAAAGTGTTTGCGTTCTCTCACCAAACATTTCTGTTCTCACAAAACATTCACATTCTCACGAAACGTTTCCGTTCTCACAACACATTTGCATTCTCTGAACTAAATGTTCGGGTTCTCAAACAAAACATTAGTTTTCTCTCAAAAAAATATTTGCGTTCTCATGAAACTTTTGTGTTCTCTCACAAAACACTTGCGTTCTCTCATTAGTGTTCTGCAAAGTTTCACTCCAATCCTTATTAAACGTTAAAAACTTCAAGGCAGCTGGAGCTGGTTGGAGCTAAACTCCAGGCGTTAACCCTCCAGAAGCAGGATTGGACACCCCTGCTTTAGGTGTTTCAGAAATATGTTTGGGTCATAAATATTCTAAAAACAAATTAAGAAAGCTACTCCATAAAAAGAATAGGTAACAGTGATGGGCACTTTAAAAGCACTGCTTCATGAAACTTTACTTTTTAATCTTCTTTTCAAATGAGTGGTTCGGAACTTGTATCAAACGTCATGTGTTTTCAACAAAAAAGGCTTTGTTACATCATGCTGTTTCAAATCTTGTTTCAAAATTCTGATGGTGAACATGAACATGTGTCTGATGATTTTGTAATATGTGTTCAGTTCTAATACTAATACCTATGGCTCTATAACACAAAAGAGAATGATCGATTCTCTCTTCTTTACCGTTCTACCCAGTTGTTTTTGTGGTGTTTTCGCGTGTCCCATCCGTCATGGCTCCAATCGGGGGTGATGTCCTGTTAGACTGTGGCTTTAGACAGAAGAACTCCATTCCTGGGCAGGATGTGGCCCTTGAGTGGCGCATACAGCACAGAGGAAATGGCCGTAAAATTCTTGATATGAAAGCGAGTGAAACAGAGAACGATGTGGGACAAGACTGTAAGTAAGAAATATTCATATATTTAAGGGGAAAACATGTTTGGATGCTAAATATCACACTACTACTACTATTCACTGTAGTATTTGTGGACCGGGAAGGCACAAGCGCTGAAGCAGATCTTCTGGTGAGGGATGGTAATGCGTCTCTGACTCTAAGGAGGTTAAAGGTCACAGATGAGGGCACATACATCTGCACTGTCGGCTCTGGGGAGTTTCAGACTCAACAGATCGTGCAGCTACACATCACACGTGAGTCACTGGCATATAGAAGGGTCAAAATGCCCTTTAATATTCTATATAAAGGTGTTTTAATAATTTGTTCACGTCTATACATTTTTACATTTACAGTTTTTCTTGATTGCTTTGATGCAGCCGTCAACTCAAACTCCACATTTTCAAAACACTTAACACACAGGCCTAAACAGTGGCACTCATGGGCAAAATGACACATTTTGTTTGCAAAAGCGCCAAAACATTTAAAATATGCAACAAAAGCAAATTTTACCTTCAAACAACACAACTTGCAAACAAGTATATGAGCTCTTTCAGTCAATCATTACACAATGGACAACAAAATACAAAATACAGAACTCAGTGTGAATCAGCGCACCATTGCTTGTCATTGTAGCCTGTTGCCAGTGCCATTTGTTGTCTTTCTATATAGGCTGTGTCAAATTTGCTTTTTTGCAAAGAATTGGATCCAGAATAAGAAATGCTTTGATGCATTTTTTCTTGATTCCATTACATTAAATTTTTTTCAAACCGTGTCTGAAACCTGAAGTACTGTAAATATTACAGAGAATACATGTAAACCAAAATACAGTAAAATCTATTGGAGTATAAGAAATTAAGAAAAAAATAAATCAAATCTATTACAGTGAAGTATAAGCAATCGCTGCTTCCCTGATTTCACACAGCCTTATGGCATTGTTTGCCACAACCATGTTTACAACGGCCGCCTCCTGCTCAGCACTAAAAATTTTCCCTCTACCACCAGAGAATGGTAGCCTTTGGATTCTATAAAGAATACATGTAATGGGAATGAGGAAACAGTTACATAAAGTATATCACTGAAGATATTTCTGCATCTACTGTACAGCAACATTACCTGTTCTCCTGTCGAAAGATTCTGACAATGGATGCAACAGTGTTTCTGTTTAGAACAGGTTGGACTCTTTGTCCAGCCTCTCTAAGAGAAAAGCCATGATTGATAATGTGATCAGTAACAGTTGCCTGAATTTCATCTGAAACTTGAGCCCTTCCAACTACACCTCCACCTCGCACACGGACTCCTCTTCCTCGGACCCCTCTACCTCTTACTCTCACTCTCATCTGCGTTAGACCTCCTCCATCCATGCTGGCAAAGAACAACATAGATGTGGCAACTTTTTATAAGGCCTGCAGACTGATTGCTAATTGAAGATTTGTGTGAAGGAGTGTCAAACGGGTGCTTTAGTGATTTCATACTAATCTAGGTAGTTTCTAATAGTTAGGAATAGATGGTTTCTGTTTGGTTACCATAGCTAAAACAATGGAGTTTGGACTGCTTTAATGACATGCGTGTTAACTGTTTTGCAAAAGGGTGGGGGAAATGTGTTAATCCAATGAGAAAGGGTTAACACATTTGCAAGACGTGTCTTCTGCTCTGCTGAGACAGTGATGATGAAAACTGAGTGGATCCTGGTTTCTTTAACCATGTCAAAGCAATCAAGAAAAACTGTAATTTGAAGGTAATTATTCAAATATTCCAATCCATTTCTTTACCTAGAACCTCCTCATATCACACTATCTGAAGAGAAACTGGTATTTCAGGATACGACACCCCAGAAGCTGAGCTGCCATTGTCACCGTTACTATCCTCTGGATGTGCAGGTCAGAATAAGTACAGAACCATATTTTGATCTTGTTTTGGAGTCTGGCTCTTGCCTTCTGTCCTGACAGCCCTGTGCTCCTGTAGGTGGAGTGGTTTTCCCAAGCACCCTCTGAAGAAGAGCCCATCTCTTTGTCAAAAGAATCCTCCCTCTCCAGTCACCGGCAGCACAGTGATGGAACATATTCCCTCTCCTCTTACCTCACCCTACGGCCCGATAGAAACCCACCAGGGACAGTTATCACTTGTAGGGTGTCTCATGCTGCCCTAGAAACACAGAGTGATGCCACTCTGACTGTGGAAAAACCTGAGCCAGGTAAGATTTTTTTTGTGTCAAGTTACCCTTGACGTTTTCACAAATATGCTTTTTTTTATTGAAATTGAATGTTGATCACAGAGCAAACTAATCAATGATAAAACTGTATAATTATTTCATGCAGTGTCAGGAAATCTGATAAATTTCTTAATTTAAATATTCATTAAGTCTGTTGCAAAAGAAAACTGTTGATTTTTTTTTTATTTAACAGACACAGCTTTTTGGACAGTAGTCTTAATGGTGTCGATATCAGTGTTCTTTTTGTATCAAGCATTCAGAGGTGCAGGTGAGTTTAGTTTTTTATTAAATCCACATGTAGCCATATATAATATTAACTATATATACAGTTAAGGTCAAAAGTTTACATACATCTTGCGGAATATGCAAAATGTTAATTATTTTACCAATATAAGAGGGATCATACAAAATGTATGTTAAAACAAACTGCCTGCTGTTAAACTTACCTAAAAATCATTTAGGTCCCACAGTTTGGTTTTTCAGCATTTTTGTGTATTTGAACAATTTCTAACAATGACTGTACGATTTTGAGATCCATATTTTCACACTGAAGACAACTGAGGGACTCATATGCAACTATTACAAAAGGTTCAAATGCTCACTGATGCTTCAAAAGGAAAAACCATGCATTAAGAGTCGGGGGTGTAAACTTTTGAACAGAATGAAGATGTGTAATTTTTTCTTATTTTGCCTAAATATCATATTTTAAATATTTAAATTAGCACTGCCCTTCAGAAACTACAGAAGATACTTCCATGTTTCCCAGAAGACAAAATAAGTTAAATTTACCCTGATCTTCAGATTCAAAAAGTTTTTATGCATTGTGTTTCTTTCTGGAGCATCAGTGAGTGTTTGAACCTTCTGTATAGTTGCATATGAAAAACCAAAGAATTTGTGGGACCTCAAGGATTTATTTCTGAAGAACAGCAGGCAGTTTAACTGTTCTGGACAAACAAGGGACTCAAAAACGACAATCATTCAGTAACAAAACAGTATTAAGAATCAAGTGTATGTACATTTTTATAAATTCAACTGTTATTTTCTCTTGTGGACTAATATGTAAACGCTTTTTATGTGAAATATCTTATTCAGATCAGTATTTAAAAAATAGCATGCATTTTGTATGATTCCCTCATTTTATTTTAGTAAAACAATTAACATTTAGCAGATTCTGCAAGGTGTATGTAAACTTTTGACCTGAACTGTACATAAAAAGTAAATACATCCTTAGTGATCAAAATCTAACAGAAACATAAATAAAATTGTATGGTAGTGTGTACAATATAGTGATGAGACATTATTAAATGTACTATTATAATTTGTCTTTTAAGAGAACTGAGGACCAGTCTTCTGCGTGAACTCTTGGAATGAGCAAACTTGAGTTTTTATTTCATCTGTCCGCAATCTGTCTTCAAAATGGGTTTATATTCATTCATTCATGGAACAGTTTTTAATAGAAGGTGTCAAAAATCAATTCTGCTTAACTTATTCTATAAATGTGAAATGATTTCTCTGTTTTTTTCCTGATGTTCTAATCTATTGGATGTTGTTTATTTGTTGTACATTTCCCTTGTTTTTGCAAAATAAAAAACAACAGAAGGTTTTGTCAATGGTTTTATTGGCTTTATTAAAGTATTGGGGCATATAAGCATGCTGTTTATGCCATTAAAATCTAATACTGGCATCAGAGCTGATGGCATTACTACCCCTCTGTTATGGTATATACTTTCATATTTATACACAATAATTTATCATCATATTTAGTTTGTCTCATTTGATCAAACAAGAGAAAAATAGACAAGTCTAAATTCTCCAACAGAAAAAAAATATAAAAATCACCTGTGCTGACAAAGGAATGTGAACCAACAGTATTAAGGACTGTGAAAAGCAACAGTTGTATATTGCATGGCAGTATAGATTATTGTTTATGCTCTGTTTGCATTGATTATCAGTGACTTCCTGTACGTTTCAGTACATTTTGGCAGCCTTGTAGCATTCACATCTTGTTCCCAGATGAGGCTTTTCCATAGAACAGGAAAACGAGGCTTATAACAGGCAGTTAATAGTAATACATAAACATATCACACCTAAAACAGTCAAACAGTGGGATTATTCTGCCATGCAAGTCAATAGAAACAAATTAACATTTTATTCTTATCACCTTATATGCTTTCTATGTGTAAACGTTCTCACTTTTCCACTTTATTACAGTTTTTGCATTGTATTTTTACAGTTTATTTTCATAACCTGTGTACCTATAGAAAAAAAAAAGAAAAACAGCTATTCTCATAACTGATCTGTCTACTTGTGCTGTTTTTTAGGAAAAGTTTGAATCTTAAGTACACATACACATCCAGAATAAAATCAGCGTATGATAGCTCATGAATCTGGTCTCAAGAACAGGGTAATGGCAACCGCAATAGTGATAATAGGTTAAGAGGCAAACCTGCGGGTCAGATTATGCCAATATCAATTTATAAAAGTTCTCTGAGAGGTCAGACAAGACAGCTTTGGCAGTACAAAGACAGAAAGGATGTTTACCTGACTTTACTGTCATCTATTACACACACACACACACACACACACACAAACACTGATATTCCTATCATTATGGGGACCTTCCACAGGTGTAATAATTTTTCTAATGTACAAACTGTATTTTCTATTCCCTTACCATAAACCTACCCCTCAGAGGAAACCACATGTGTTTTTAGATTCTCAAAACACTTCATTCTGTCTGATTTATAAGCTTGTTTCCTCATGGGGACCTTAAAATGTAAGGGAGAGCCCCTTGTTTCTAGGAAAACTTAAATAAAATTGGTGATATGACCACGCATATTTGAAAAGTAATCCATTTTGCTAACCCTGTGATGCAGAGAGGCCCACAGAATAATTAAAAGGTTTTTTGCTGTTCAAAGTGATTTTTTTTAAGTTCAAGGACTCAATTGTTGTGTCTAAACAATTACAGACAAATCTGGAAAATATCAAATATGTATTTGTGCTTTAGGAAGTTATAATATGAGGCTATACACAAAAAAATAAAGGTGCTTCACGACGCCATAGAAGAACCTCTTTTGTTTAAATCATTCCATAAAGAATGGTTTCACAAATGGTTCTTTGTGGCGAAAAGCTTCTTCAGATTATAAAAAGGTTAGAAAGAGATGGTTCTTTAAAGAACCTTTGGCTGAATGGTTCTTCGTGGAACCAAAAATGGTTCTTCTATGGCATCACTGTGAAGAACCTTTTAAAGCACTTTTATTTTTAAGAGTGTATGATGTTAGTTCTAAACTGCTGGATGATACAAGCTTTTTTAAAATGGTAGAAGTGGGGTAAATTTGCTTTAAATATGTTGTAAATAAACACTGGCTCAACTCACCCTGCTCTTCTCTATTTGTGGGATATTTGGTCCCCATACTATAGTGAATACCAGTACACACACACACACACACACACACACACACACACACACACACACACACACACACACACACACACACACACACACACACACACACACACACACACACACACACATTCTTTCTCTTACATACACTACCGTTTGAAAGTTTGTTTTAAAATATTTTTCTTATGCTCACAAAGGCTGCATTTATTTGATCAAAATACAAACAGTAATATTGTGAAATATTATTACAATTTAACATAACTGTTTTCTAATTTAATAGAAGGCTAAATTTAAGCAACAGGTCAGCATATTAGACTTATTTCTAAGGATCAAGTGACCCATTTTTCTTAGCATTAATTTGATCAAAAATACAGTAAAACAGTAATATTTAGGGCCCTATTAAATCCATTTTATTTATTTATTTTTCATTTTTCTATACTTCTAGGTTTAATGGTTAAATCTTATTAAACAAAAATTTAACAGCATTTTATTAAAAGTTTAACAAAAATGTAATTTTTAGGGCCCTTTTTAAGGACGATTTCTCAAACTTAGTTTTATTTTTACCAATTCTGTGTTTTCCGTTAATTTCTGGATTACATTTTAATGGTTTCATTAAATTTTAATAATCAAAGGCATACCTAAATAACTAATTTATTATTATTTTATTTTGTTCTGAAATACTGTTTTGTGTATTTACATTTTTCTGGTAAATAAATTCTCCAAAAGAAAAAAAATTCTGGTAAATGTTCCTTAAAAACTATGTTTTAATAATAATTGTTATTAGTAGTAGAACTATCATTAATATTTTTCTGTCACAGTTTCTTCAAGTAAAACCAAACTTTTATTTTGACAGGTTGCTGTCAAAAAGTTAAATTTTCAGCATCATTATTCCAGTCTTCAGTGTCACATGATCCTTCAGAAATCACAATATGCTGATTTACTGCTCAAGAAACAGTTTTTCTTAATATTTTTGTGGAAACCAAAATACATTTTTTCAGGATTATTTGATGAATAGAAAGTGAAACTGATTTTTTTTTTATTAGAAATCATTCATAGCATTATAAATGTCTGACACTTTCACTATTGATCCAATAAATGCATCCTTAATAAATAAAAGTATTATTTTCTTTAAAAAAGAATTCTAACCCTAAACTTTTAAATAGCATTGTATGGATTCCTTCCATGAGTGCTCTCTCTCACTTTCATCTCTCTACCTTGTTTCACAAGTGTCACCACATTTTTGTCTTCCTGGCCTCTCCCACTTATTCTTAGTCTGTTTTTCTTCTGCTCTCTCTGTGCATTCATGTATGAATGTCTACATGTCTGCAGAACATTTAAATAATGCAGGAGATTTCGAGAGGGAGGGAAAGAGAGAGAAACTGAAATGCACGCATTCTGGTAGAGGAGAAAGGAGCATAGATATCTGCATACTACTGTCACAACAAGGTGGAAAATTATTAAATGGAGAGACCTCAAGATTGAAGCGAGAAGGATGTTGAAAATTCCTGGAGCTCTTGGTTGTGTTTTCTTCATTCACTCATTCATTTTTTCATTCCTTGCAGGTGGATCGGCTCAAGAGAAGAAATACACTAGATAGAGAAAGGGGAAAAGAGTGAGAAAGATGGTCGATATTCTACTGCAAAGTGTGTTTCTGTCAGGTTCAGCATATACCTCAAAGTGCACTGCTACACACAACTGCACTTAATGAATAATTGACTGTAATGAGTGTAATGATAAATTATTGAACTTGTGCAGTGTAGGTCCAGTCTGGCCACTAAACACACAAACTCACATAAGTGGCTGGTCTGAGAACCAGCAGTGATACCAATAATAAAACTAAACAACACTAAAAGAAGCCTGAGCATCATAGGAATTGTCTCAGAATGGTTATGCTTTTATAGGTATGGACGCCAACAGCAAGTGCATGCTTCATCAAAACTATCTACAGTCAAGCCCGAAATTCTTCATACCCCTGGCAAATTCCGACTTAAATTTACTTTTATTCAACCAGCAATTTTTTTTATTAGAAATGACAGACATCTCCCAGAATCAAACGCTTCCTATAATTGCTGACCAGCTTTCTGCATGTCTCCACTGGTATTTTTGCCCATTCATCTTTAGCGATGAGCTCCAACTCTTTCAGGTTGGAGGGTCTCCTTGCCATCACCCTGATCTTTAGCTCCCTCCACAGATTCTTAATTGGATTTAAGTCAGGACTCTGGCTGGGCCTCTGCAAAACATTAATGTTTTTGTCTGCTAACCATTTCTTCACCACTTTTGCTGTGTGTTTTGGGTCGTTGTCGTGCTGAAATGTCCACTGGTGGCCAAGGCCAAGTTTCTCTGCAGACTGCCTGATGTTGTTGTTAAGAATTTTGATGTATTGCTCCTTTTCAATGGTGCTGTTCACTGTGATTAGGTTCCCTGGTCCACCGACTGAAAACACCCCCAAAACATTAGGTTCCCACCACCATGTTTGACAGTGGGGATGGTGTTCTTAGGGTTGAAGGCTTCTCCTTTTTTACGCTAAATGAAGGTTACATCATTGAGGCCAATCAATTAAATTTTTGTTTCATCTGACCATAAAACAGAAGACCAGAAGTCTTTGTCCAGATGAGCATTTGCAAAGGCCAAGTGGGCTTTTGTGTGCCTTATCTGGAGAAATGGTGTCCTCCTTGGTCTGCATCCATGGAACCCAGTGGTGTGCAGTGTCCGTTGGACTGTCTGCCTTGAGATGTTGCCACCAGCAGAGCCTAGATTCATCAGGATGGCCTTGGTGATGATCCTTAGATTCTTTTTTTTACCTCTCTCACTATCCTCCTGGCCAGCACAGGTGTCACTTTTGGCTTCCGACCACGTCCTCTGAGATTTTTCACAGTGCGGAACGTCTTGTATTTTTTAATCATACTTTGCACTGTAGCCACTGGAACTGCAAAACATTTAGATATGGTCTTATAGCCCTTTCCTGACTTGTGAGCAGCCACAATGTGCAGCCACAGGTCCATGACTGTCCACAAACCAACAGCAGAGAGCTTCTGTTTTTCACCTGTTGAGTTGATTAAAACAGCTGTTCCCAATGAATCAGGGTAATAAGGATGCTTTAGAACAGCTTGGACTATTTGGAATGGTAAAGAACTTTGGATTTTCCCATAGACTGTGACAGTTTGCAAAGGGTATGAATAATTTTGGACATGCCACTTTTTGTTTAAATGTAAATAAAAGCTGAGAAATATTTTTTCCCACAATGATGCCTCTTGTACATTGTCTTATTATCTTTTGGGAGAAGCCTGTGTCATTTCCGGTCGGAAAAAAAAAAAACTTCCTGGTTGAATAAAAGTAACTTTAAGTCAGAATTTGCCAGGGGTATTAATCATTTCGGGCTTGACTACTTTTGTTGGTAATGAGAAAATGATATGCAAATAATGGTATTAGATAACCAATAGAGAGTAAATAAATGCTAGAAAACAATGAAAGAAACTCTAAAATCTCCACATAAATGCAGAAATAAGATCAGAAATTCAGCTTAAAGAATCGCAAGTGGTTTCGTTTTTAAGGTAGGGTTAATAATAGGTAATTGTACCTTTATAATTATTTAATAATGCAATATAATAATATATAATTGCCTTTGTAACAATTACAACTGATGTGTAACCTAGTGTAATTAGATAGTACGAAATAATGGCAAAGTTGTCTGATGATAATGTGCTCTGCACAACAACACATGCTTCAAAGGAGCTGTTCAAATGTTTCAAAACTCACAGAAAATGATTCCAATGAAGATGACTCCGATGACACCCATAATAATCATCATCTGAGGGAGGAAAAAAGGATGAAATCTGTTACAATCGCACAATTTATCACTCACACTACATTACAATTACATTACATAAATTATCCAACATCCTGATTATCAGGAATCATTAGACTGTTCAAGAAAATGACAACAAATGCAACAACAACAACAACAACATAAGTCTATAGGATTATGGAATTTGCTAATTTTATCAGATTCCTGTCTAAAATCATAAGTCTGATTGTTTATAAATGTAACCATAAAAAATGTAGGCCTACAGTCTAGGCCTATCAAAATTTTTTCATACACCTTCAACATTTCTCACACTATCACAGTTTATTCACTATAGTTTAGAAAATGGTAGTAAACTATGACAAGAACTCAGAACTGCATCTTGATAATGTTTTGGTTTGACTGTACATGCAAGGTCCAGACTTTAGGTTGAAATCTGGAGAACTCATTTTAATATGGTAATATGTGTGTAAATAGAGACACCTATTGGTAGATGAAAGCATAATTAATATGTATATAAATATTTAACACAAATAAACATGCAGAATGTACAAAATTTTGTGGATAACAAGTGTTTGTTCAATTTGTTCAAATCAAGTGGCAGTATAAGCAAAATTAATGGAATTGTATTGACCATTTTAGATGTCTCCCTAATTAAACACACCTGATTCAACTCAACAGTTAAATAGTAAAGACTCCAAAATAAGAGAGACATCAAAAACATGCAGTGTTCTCTTGGACCAGGATTATTTTTGACAACCTACTTTTTCATCTCATAGCACATTTTAAAAATGCAATCTTAAGAAATCCTTAAACAGCAATCTGACAAGCATCCTTAATAAGGTATACTGTTGATTCAGATCACAAGTGCCATATGTGACCCTGGACCACAAAACCAGTCATAAGTAGGACGGGTATATTTGTAGCAAAAATACATTGTATGTGTTAAAATCTTTCATTTTTCCTTTATGCCAAAAATCATTAGGATATTAAGTAAAGATCATGTTCCTTGAAGATATTTTGTACATTTCCTACCGTAAATATATTAAAACCTAATTTCTGATTGGTAATATGCATTGCTAAGAACTTCATTTGGGCAATTTTCTCAATATTTTAATTTTTTTGCACCCTCAGATTTCAGATTTTCAAATAGTTGTATCTCGGCCAAATATTGACCTATCCTAACAAACAATACATCAGTGGAAAGCTTTTTTTATTCAGCCTTCAGATTATGTATAAGTCTTATGACAAAACCCTATATGGTTTTGTGGTCCATGGTCACATATAGTAGTAATACAAATCACACTGGTATTTTGTCAAAAGCCAAAGGCTCCAGTTTACATTAATTAAGACTAGCAGCTGTACAGAACAAAATCACTGAGCAGAGCATAAGCAATAAGCACTGACCTATTTACTCCTGCATGTTAGTTTATTCACACTATATGGAGCTCTGAGTACATCAGTGTTATTCTAATATTAGTTATAAACTATTACAGTATTAATTTATATTTTGAATTAGTTTTTTGTTTTAAAGGAGACCTATTATGGCCCTTTTTACAAGATGTAATATAAGTCTCAGGTGTCCCCAAAATGTGTATGTGATGTTAAAGCTCAAAATACCCCACAGATTATTTATTATATAATTTTGAGTGGAAGCAGAAATATGCTGTTTTTCGTGCATGGCTCTTTAAATGCAAATGAGCTGCTGCTCCCTGCCACCTTAAAACCAAATGTATGTTTGGTTTTAATTATCATGTCTATCGCAATAAAATCATGTGTTTTAAAGCCAACTTCTGATATACGGTTTTCTGATCGCACACATCTGAAGCACATGCACAGAAAGCTAGGGCTGTTCGAATCAGAAATTTTTGGAATCGATTCTGATTCCTGGTTCTGGAATTCAATTCCAATAATCGATTCCTCACTGTTGTTTTCTATTCTTTTTTGATTCTTGTTTTTTAGATTGGAGGAAGCTAATTTAGCAATGACTAACGTTTGTAGAAAGTAGCCTTCTCATAATATGAAGCTTCATTCGTAATTTTTTTATTTTTTTTCTGTAGCTCTGACTGATTTTAAATTGTATTTTTGTCTGCATTGCCCATGAAATTAGTCATAACCCACAGCTCAGCAGTGGACATGCCTTTATTGCATGAATAAAACAAGATGGCATTTATTTACAATGCAAATAATGTCAAGACCCTCAATCACGTCATGATCTATTCTGTTGTACAGTGCTCAAAATTGTGGACAACATGAACCAGTTCCACCGTAAAATAACTTCTGAATCGTTTTTTGAATTGGTTCAATAAAACGATCTATCCGAACGAACCTTTTCCTGGAAACGAATCAGACTTTTAATAACTATCAGCGAGCAAGAGGCAAATTAATGGGTGCTTCTCAAATGAAAGGCTGCATCCTCAAACTTGGACAAGCTCGGTAATGACAAAATGAAATGGTAATGATAAAATCAGTTTATTTTCGCGAATCGACGTTCAGCGATGTTTGATAACTAGCAGCTGAGATATGCAGCCTTCGTGGGATGCTAAACTAAGTTCTCTTTCATGTCTTATTGCACTTAAACTGTAAATACACACAAGTTTATGTTAAAAACAGACAGGGGTTACAAAAACAGTCGATTATGTCTGTGAAGGTAAACAGCTGGGAAAGAAATTGCATGTTTATATTAGATCTGTGTGGCAGCAGCGTAATATACAGTAAAGAAATCAATAAATCCACTGCTCTCTTGTCTCCTCTGAAGCTGGGACTCTAAATAGTATTCTATGCTCATCTGTGCTGCCAAAGACAGAATAATTATCATGCTTCGCTCAAACTTTCACCATGGTGTTAGAACTGGTACAAAATGAAGGTGCCATGGATGGAAATGTAGATTAAGGGGCAGTAATATAATAACAAGATCCCCTTTCTACATCACGAGGGGAGTGAAATCTGAGCGGCTTGTTTTTTTCACAAGCTTGCAGAGAAAGGCTTACCAAAACAAAGTCACTGTTTTTTTTTGTTTTTTTTTTTTCAAGTTTTCTTTGTTGGTAGATGCATCAGGGACCCAATTATAGGCACAATATGTATGTTTTTGCAGCTAGATGCCACCTCTTCAAAAACAAACGACGGAACAAAGAAGTAGTTCGATGACACCGTTGTTGTCTTCCTCTCCACTGCCGACGCAATCTGTCAGGACTCGGACAGATATCATGTCCATGGATGAACTAATGTATTAAAGACTTATTAAGGTCACTGTAGTATAAAGCAGCGGTTCCCAATTTCAGTCCTCGCGCCCCACCACTCTGCACATTTTGCATGTCTCTCTTAGTTAACACACCTGATTCAGATAACCAGCTCATTAGAAGTGAGGTCCGTGCAGGAACTGCGATCCGATTGACATGGTCCCTGCAAAGTGTTCATTGCTCCCTGCTCCCTGCTCCCTAAGCGGGGGAAATCTGTTTACTATACTTCGAAACATTCATTCACATATTTGCGCTACGTCACCGCATGTAGCGTCTTCACACACAGATGAAACTTACTAGAGAAGTGTGGCATAAGTGCATCTGTAAATAAATGCTAGGGCTGCAACGATTAATCGAACGATGTTGTGAGGCGCGAATTCGATTTTGAGCGCGATTTGGCGTGGCTTGTCAGTGATTTACGGCAGGGTGTTTGAATTGCCGCTCCAGCTGAACGCACGTGATGGGGATTTACTACTAATCAAAGTACCGGCTTCATTGACTAAGCGCGCCTCACAACATCGTTCGATTAATCGTTGCAGCCCTAATAAATGCATTTTAAATTTACGTCTCGCACGCTTTAATGACCTTCAAATGGAACACATACGCTCGCTTCGAACTAATGAATAATGGCGGAATATCCTGTGATGTCCACTTCGAAGGGCAGTAACGTTGGAATAGAACAAACGTCGGAAGCGATGCGTGAAACACACAAAATGTGCAGAGCGGTGGGTCGCGAGGACTGGAATTGGGAACCGCTGGTATAAAGCATGGTGGGGCTGAAAGTCGTGGAAGTGAAATAAGGACGCTGGAGCGATTGCTAATGAAGGACGAGAGCGATATACAGCTCGAAAGCAGTGGAGCTTTCATTATGCCACAGTCGACCGCTTCCGCTTCTTCCGGTCATGCATATTTAGAAAAAGCAGCACAGTTTAGTCATACTAGATACATTTGAGTGTGTTGAAAGTTCTGTTGTAATGCTACTCTGTGAGTTCATCACCTGTCTAATAAAATGCATAACATATTAAAGTGTCTTTCCATGTTTTCTACAAGATAAAACCAGAAAATCTGTTTTTCTTTAAAGGGTGTTTGAACATTAATGTGTGTTGGCAGTTTGTGTACACAACCACCCTACAATGATAAAAATCCACCCAGTGGTATTGTTTTAGTCTTTAAAAGTAATATCCCCTTTTCAAAATCAGGTCATTCTCAGCTTCTTGTCTATTGGTTAATTTTCCTGACCGACAACCGCTGCTCGTTATCCGAACATTAACCGTTAACTGATAAAATTAGAATAATAAATTAGTTTAAAATAAAAATAGAATGCACGAGTATCTGTGATGATACATTAAAAATACAAGCAAATGTTTTATTTTAACGTGCAAACAGCAGCATACAGAGCAACAACAAAAACTGTATTGACTTAAATTATCACGCATCAGTAGCGGTTCTGAGAACAGAGAAAATCTGAATGAAAAAAAAAAGAATAATATAAATAGGCCTACACTAAATATGTATAAATTAAATAACTACCTAATTAAGATGACAAAACTAAAACACACTGAATCCTTCTATGTGCTTTGAAGAACTGTACCGGTCTTATTCTTCTCGTCGGACATAAAAATATATAGCAGGCCAGCCAATACCTCAGTGTGCCTAGTTTTTAACATGAGGACATGCTGTACGGATGGGCAGGACCGCTGCCTGTTAACTCCTAGATCCGCGAAAAAAACACCATCACAAAAACCCTTTCAATTTGCGGTTCGGGACTTCCATCCACTGTCATATGCGTGTGGAGAAGCGCGTGTTTTACAGCGTTCAGCAATAGCCAATCACAGACATGTATGTTGATGTGATTGTCACTGTGGCCAATCAGAGGAGGCTATGTTACAATCCACTCACCAACCAAAGTCCCGGTTTCAGTTTTGCTGATTTCTACACTTTCGCGAACTCTCTTATTAAAACAAAGAAAGTGTTGGCATTATATAAATAAGAGATTAATTATGCAGTGTAAATGTTATTTTATTACTTTTTAATAACTTTATGAGATTGCGATGAACTACTCTAGGATGAGTGATAGCTTTCCAGTGATTGTAATGGGAGCGCCTATTGCGCACTTTCTAGACTATAATTCATTCAGAATTTGAATACATTCACTCACGGATTCACTCTCTGATAACCCAATAACGCCACTTGCCATTGAGTTGCATATACTACATCTGTTTACTAAGTAAAGGTGAAGCGAAATATGTCTGTACAGCCACACTGCACGTGTCGACACGCGCGCGTGAGTAAACAGATAACTTACAAATAGCATTATTTCTTTCACCATGCAGCAAACGTAAAAAAAAAAGAATAGAAAAAAAACATTTTAAACCGTTTAACTGATAGTAATAATCGGTTAAAATTCTTACTGTCGGTTAACGGTTAAACGGTCAATATGAACATCCCTAGTGACGGCACACCAACAGAGGCCGCTCCCACAATAGTTGATTGACATGAGCCTTAGACCCGCCCTCACTGAGCTGAAACAGTCTGACTCCGATCGACATTGTGTCGACTCAGGTGCAGAGGAAGACAAGAATGTCTCTAAATGAGCGATTGAGGTGTTCTGTTGTTGGATGTAATAATGAACATAGCAGTCGTCATTTCGTCATTAACGTTACTTTCGGTTTGGAAAGGAAAGCGCAGATCCCGATCTGCATATGTTATCATTCCTGATGCAGCTTCATCCACAGCAGAAGTGACTAAATGTGGCTAAAGTAAACATTATGACTCATAGCTGAGCTGATTTTGACAAGGTAAAAGGGTGTTTTTTACACTACTATTGAGAATTTTTAACCAAAGTATATTGTAGACTTTTCATTAAGACCCTAAATAATCATATGACCCCTTTAAGTATTTCTATGTAGCCTTATTTCAGTTTTAGTATTTTAGTACATCAACTTTATAGCTTAATTATTACAGATAGTTTTTAAATGTATGTTTTTCATCATATATTTTATGTTAGAATTATTTCAATATTGAAGTTTTAGATCTAACAATGAAAACACTAGAGTACATATAATTTCCTGTTAAATTTGGTATGTTCTACCTCTTTCACTTTTTCACTGTAAGTCCCCTTGCTTAATTATTAATTACAATCATGAAGTATTAATATTCTGTAAGAGTGCTGAGCTGATTTCATGCAGTCACGATGACTCACCTTGCAATTCTTCCACCAGTATTTGTTCTTCAGTTTGGCAGCACAGCTTTCGAACTGTGACGCTCCGGCCTGCAGAGCATCTGCCCTGTCGTCCAGCTCAGAAAGCTTCTGGTCTCTCTCCAGAACCTTATCCACATTCACACGCATGATATCCACCACCTGCAGGCCACAACCAAAGAAAGACATCAGACAAGACAGTGAATACTTGTGTTGCAATAGCATTGATTTGTATTTTACTTATTCAATGATGTATGTGCAAAACTACACAACCTATCCACTATGCATATATAATGCTTTCATTTTTTGTGCATTAACTTTTACACACTCACCTCCTCCACTTGTGCTTGTGTCTGCTGCAGTCGGCGGTTGCTGGTGGTGTTTGGAGGAGCAGGAGGACCACCTCCTCCAGGGGCACCTGGGGCTCCAGGAGCACCTGCTGGGTTGGCATCATCTGGAGCAGACCTGAACATCCAAAGAGAACCATGACACATAAAGTTGCTGACTGGTGCTCAAGTTATGGTTTGATGTTCTAGTTACAGTATGTCAAACACAGAGGCTTCTGAAAAGAGTTAACTACTATATTAATTACTTCTATTATTGATTTTTAAGTTGGAATTAGTGGTCGACCAATATGGGTTTTTCAGTCTCTAATACCAGTCATGTACACATATGATTTACAAGCATTTTCATTTATTTTAAAATCCTTATTAACTTCTATACCAAGGAGGTCAAGCTTATGTTTTGGTCTATTAAAAACATGTAATCATGATTGTCACTGAGAGTGAGTCCTCATTGTATATAGGCATAATCATATTCTTGCATGACCTGCATGACAACAAATCACATTTCTGGGAAATTAAGATTGAAAACGGTTTACAAAGTTACTGTATGTAAGGGTGAAAAAGCACAAGTTAATTTATATTGCATAGGCTTATAACTGTAACAAAAATGGCATAATATAAAGTCTGCACAAATACTTACATTGTCGTGCAGCTGTTTCAGAGTGCCTCACTGAAGGGAGAAAAGTCAAAAGGTGATGCACTTAAAATTAAATTTGCGTAGAAACGGTCAAATTAGGATGAAATGACTAAGATGTGAGGTTGAAGCGGATCACCGCGCGAGTCATCAGTGAGAGTGGCGCCTTACCGAGCGGTCGCGTGCTTGGATAAATGTTCAATTTCGCCTTGAGAGAACTCCTGTAACGGATTTTATGATTACCGGATTCCAATCTAAAACGTTAAAAATTAAAACGTGAATCAGAGAAACTTAACGTAATTTTGTGTATTGTCGCTGGATTGCTCGGCCACGCGGTTTCTCAGCGTGAGTTGTGTTGGTTTGTAGGTTAGTGCAGTAGATGTGTGCGCGCTGCGCTCCTGCACTGCGTCGCTGCTGTAGCTGAACCTATGAGCTGAACTCATGAGGATGAGGAGGATGATGATGCGCAGCATGTTTCCACAGCCCCATCCTCTCTCTCTCTCTCTCTGTACTGCGGTACATCAATGAGTTTAGAGTGCTGACTCGGCTTGTTTTCTCATAAGAGACTTTCCTTCTCTGTGATTTCTCCACACAGCCCGCATGCTATTTTCCTCATGACCTGCAGAGGCAGATATGGATCTTTTAAAACATCAGTACAGAATTCTGCATTAACGCACTAACTGCTGTATTATAAATACAAATGGTGCATAAAAATGTATAACATGACTAGTTAGCTACAGATAAAATGAAGAACCAACTCTTGTTTTTACACAAAATGGGAAAAAAGGCAGAACAAGATCACTCTCCATTTAACTATGTTTTAGTCAAATCGATTAATCGCGATTAATCACATTCAAAATTAAAGTTTGTTTACATAATGTGTGTACTGTGTATATTTATTTGTAACTTTTAATTTAGGATCCAGTTAATCACGATTAATTGATTTGACAGCACTACATAATATGCTATCTGAGAATCGTGATTTAATTATTTCATTTCATAAAAAAATGAAAATATAGAAGGTCTGTCGCACAGCTTTAGTGATGTTTAAGCCTCATTACCTCCTGGAACAGATATACAGTGGTGGCCAAAATTATTAGAACACTAGTATTTTCACCAGGTTAAAATGGTTATTTCAGTTATTTCTACCTTTTGCTGTAGTATGTCAGTAGGAAATCAGTTTACTTTCCAAACATTAATTTTGCCATTAACTGTGATAATCCAGTGAGATTTTTGTTTGCACAAGGAGGCGTATTTTCAATTAGCGCAATTTAAAGGGTAATGGAAACACAGCTACTGATCAGATAAAATGCAGAACCAAATCTTGTTTTTACACAAAATGGGAATAAAGCCAGACCAAGATCACTCTCCATTTAACCATGTTTTAATCTAGACTACTAGCGCTCACAAATTGATTATTCGCATAAAATAACATCAAAAAAACATCAAAAAAGTTTGTTTACACATATGTATGTGAACTGTGTATATTTATATGTAACTTTTATTTAGGAACCGATTAATCACGATTAATTGATTTGACAGCACTACATAATATGTAATCTGAGAATTGTGATTTAATTACTTCATTTCATTATAAAAAAAGAAAGAAAGAAAGGTCAGTCGCACAGCTTTAGTGATATTTAAGCCTCATAACATCCTGGAACAGATATACAGAGGTGGCCAAAATTATTAGAACAGTATTTTCACCAGGTTAAAATGGTTATTTCAGTTATTTCTACCTTTTGCTGTAGTGTGTCAGTTGGAAATCAGTTTACATTTCCAAACATTTATTTTGCCATTAACTGTGATAATCCAGTGAGATTTTTGTTTGCACAAGGAGGCGTATTTTCAATTAGCGCAATTTAAAGGGTAATGGAAACGCAGCTACTGATCAGTTAGCTACAGATAAAATGCAGAACCAAATCTTGTTTTCACACGAAATGGAAATAAAGCCAGACCAAGATCACTCTCTATTTAACCATGTTTTAATCTAGACTACTAGTGCTGTAAAATCGATTAATTGCTTTAAAAAACAAAAACAAAAAAAAGTTGAAGAAACAGAACAAACTGAGAGAGAATAAATCCAGAAGAACTGTGGTAACATCTCCAAGATGCTTCATTCCAGTAGGGAGAAGTACCAAAATGAAAACTCTCGGCCGAAGCCGAACAAAATTAAACACTGGGCCGAGGGCAAATTACCGAACACGGGTTTCCGTGTTTTTTAAATTTATTTTGCCAATTTTTTTCACCATTGCATAAATTATATATCCAAAATGTGCTTTTTGCCATTTTGTCTTGCTTTTCAAAAAAGAAAAATCAATTACAAAACAACAATTTAAAAATATTTACTTAACGCTGAACTTTTTTAACATTCTAGCAGACATTATAGCCTATCAACAAAGCACAATTTAACTTAAAATTATAAGTTAGTAAAATAATATTCTTTGGCCATTTTTAAGACCCCCTTCTTGTTTTTTAATGTACAAATAAATGCAGCTTTGCTGAGCCTAAGAGAATGTTATAATAAATGTATTAATAGAGCTGTGGTAATGATTATCATTATTTTTGTCTAACTTTTTTATTTTATTTTACAGAACAACAGTAAAATTACAATGCTAACATTTATAAATGTTGACTCTTATTTTGGCGGTAACCCACAAGAAGACCTGAGTACAACTTTTTGCTGACAGCAGCAGATTTATGAATGATTCTCATTAAGCTGTTTCAGCACAGATTTACTAAGCTAACAAGCTTGTGCAGCGCTGTCAGAATAAATGCAATTTGTGCGTGTATTAGACAACATAATGTTCTGTAGTTTATTTACTAATGGTTTAAGGCCATTTCGCGATTAAGTCATCAAACAGTAAAAACCACCCCTTGTTCTCATAGAAGACATGCAATGTGGCTCTAAACAGTCTTGTACTATCAGTGCTTGTAATGATTTGTGTGTCTTTCTCGGACAGTTTTAAATGCTTGCATACTGCCAACATGTTTGCTGCATTAGCGTGCGCCTCTATTTGATCGCGTCACGTCATTGTTCGGTATAATTTATTTGGCCTTTTCGCTTATTCGGCCGCACACTGAAACCTTTTTTTATGCTATTTTCGGCTGAATAATTTGGGTTGCCAAACATTCGGTGCATCCCTACATTTTAGACAGACTGGATGATGATGAGATCAGATCTCTGTGTGGAGCACTGGCTGTTGTGCAAACAAAAATCTCTCTGGATTATTACAATTAATGGCAAAATTAATGTTTGGCAATGTAAACTGATATTTCCTACTACAGCAAAAGATAGGAATAACTGACTTAAAACCATTTGTACTATCATACAACCATTTGAAAAATAAAAATGTTTTGGACTCAAGTACCATTAGATGTCAAAAATATTTTTTGTTAAATTACCTAGAAAGTTAAACTAGTGACAAATGTAAATATATTTGCCATTTTCTCTTCATCTAACTCTTGGGACTGAAATTTGCTGATTTTGTTTTTTTAATTTTTTTTTCATCTGAAAGTAAACGTTTATGTAAGCAAAAATAATTTATTTTGTTTAAAAACTTTTCATAGTAGTAGTTACTAATAAATATGCAGGTCTAAAACGTTTTTTGTGCACTGATGAGTTATAGTCAAAGGAATTTAATAGTTTAATTATTAATTTTCTCAATTTTTTCATCAAATAGGGCGTAAATGCAATAAAAACATGGTAATAACATGCTACACTTCAGATTCCCTTAACCATAACAAAGCCCTTTATTACAAAAGGAACTGAAAATAGTGATACAAAATCGACAAAGAAACCTTTACAAGTTCTCCAAAAACCACAAGGAAAATTATAGTTGGGTGGCATGAGATAACTAGCAAATAAACACTAAAGTGAGCACTACTATTTGAAGTAGCGTTGTCTAAAATTGTTTCAGCCTCACCAAATATGTTACAGATCAGATGTTACTTAGATGGTACTTAAAAGCAACCAATGAAGATGCTCATTCACCGTTACATGTAAGAAGTATTTTTTGGATATTCTTTTCTATCAGTAAAGTTTGTTGTTAGTCTGTTCTGTTGTTCCTTTCTCTAACATTTGTTAAAAAATCTCCATGAATCATTTTTCTTTTTTTTGTTTTGTTTAAATCATATATGAATTTTGTGTTCTATCCATAATCCAGTTGGAAACCTTTCATCTGTTTTATTAGCCTTCGTTCTCTGTCAGTCCAGACGGGTCTTATTCCTCTACTTCTTCTCATCTTCTTTCTTGCCCTCAGGTGGTTTTGTTCTGTTCTGGGATGCCAGAGAGCCCATAGCATTACGGATGGCTTCATTGTTGGGATCAACACCTGGAAGATTCTCCAGGACACTCTGCAAAAACTCTGGATCCTGCATCACATCATAATCCTCTTCATCCTCCTACAAAACAAAAACAGAGTTTAAATAGGCACTTTTATGCTCTTATCCTGATCATTTACTCACCCCAATGTCATCCAAAATGTTCATGTCTTTCTTTTTGAGCAAAACATTGGTCACTTTCCAAAAAAAAAATGTAAACGTAAATACTTTTTCTTAGTGTACTTCGGTTCAAAAATGGGTAAGGTTCCTCCAACTTCAAAATCGTCAGATGTTTTACCTTTTTTGTAAATGGTGTTTGACTTTCTTTGCATGTTTACCTTGCTTTAGTACTTCTACCTACATCAAACATGTGTGGTTATGTATTGCGTGAGGTCCAGCTAGTGCAAGACGAGCATTTGTGGTATATATATATATATATATATTTATTAAGGCCGGGACTCGATTAAAAATTTTAATCTAATTAATTAGAGGCTTTGTAATTAATTAATCGAAATGAATCGCATTTTAATCGCATGTAAATATTTGACCTGAGAACAGTGAGAATTAAGATTTTTACATGGATTTTTAGTATACCATTGAATAATGACTGAATACATAAGCTTAAGCAACAAAATATTGTTTTTTTTTTGTTCAACCAAGTCCAACAGACCAGTGCAATATTGCCATTAAGTGTAGCAAGAGGCACGTTCTTTAACGAGTCTTTCATTCCGAGAACTCTGCTCTTGTGTTTGCTTAATTATGCATTTAAACGTTAATGACCAAACCTATCATTATAAATGTTGCTGCACATGGAATATAACGCGGATAACATTTAAAAAATAGTTTTTATCAGGTTACACACTGATTATTTATCACTCAAACCCCTTTCTCTACCTGTCCGTTGGTCGCGCATATCCTCCATGTTTGTAGTTATTTAACACTTTTTATGCGTGTTTGTAGTTCTAATCGAATCCTCGTTCACGGCGCAGTGTGTTGCGGGCAATATTAGCAGTTAAGAGTGTGCATTGATCGTTAAGTAGTAGACCATCCGGGAATCTTTTGAATACTTTTTAAACATACTACGATTTGGGACATACAATACTATTTAGGACGGACGCAGCTTCTTTGGTATAAGTTCTTTGGCTTGTCTGAACGCTAGTTTGTGCTCCAGTATAATCGGTCCGCCGAATCTCATCCAGTGAGAAACGTTCCGCGGTGCAAAACTTAAGTGCGATTAAAATGCGTTAAAAAATTTTAACGCGTTATTTTTGTGTAATTAATTAATCTAAATTAACGCGTTAAAGTCCCGGCCCTAATATATATATATATATATATATATATATATATATATATACCACAAATGCTCGTCTTGCACTAGCTGTATGTATATATATATATATGACCATTTCGCTAGATAAGACTCTTGGCTTGGATCAGGTTGAGCCCTTGGAAGCTGCACTGAAACTGCAGTTTGGACCTTCAACAAGTTGATCCCCATTGAAGTCCACCATGTTTTCCTCAAAAACCTTAATTTCTTTTCGACTGAAGAAAGAAAGACATGAACATCTTGGATGACATCGGGGTAAGTAAATTATCAGGAAATTTTTATTCTGGAAGTAACTAATCTACTAATAAATGTAATTACGGTAATGAAATGGAAGGAATTTAGCAGCTCAGTATAGATTATCTGCTTCCTCAGATTCATTTTTAGCAGTTATCTTAAGCTTCATGAACACTTCACAGTAGGTCTGTCTTTAATGGTTTATAAGTTATTGTTAAAATTCATTTAGAGAAAAGGAATTCGATTTTTATCCAGTAAAACTTGTGCATTTATAGTATGGCAAGAGCAAAGTGGCTCTCAAAGCATTTAATTTAGACAGAAACAAATACTAAAACCTAACTTCCTTGCAATCACTGATATTTCCTTCAATACATGCAGATCTGCTTACACTTACTGTTCTAGCGTTTCTGTTTTGGCTGGCTGTATCATGTTTTGCAATGGCTTCTGAATAATACAGTTGAGGTCAAAAGTTTACACACCCCTTTCAGAATCCGCAACATGTAAATTATTTTACCAAAATAAGAGGAATCATACAGAATGCACGTTATTGTTTATTTAGTACTGACCTGAATAATATATTTCACATAAAAGACATACATATACATATAATTTACATATAGTCCACAAGAGAAAATAAAAGTTGAAATTGTACAAATAAACTGGTTCAAAAGTTTACATACACTTGATTTTCTTTTACATGAATGATCCACACCTGTTTCTTTGTTTGGTGATAGTTGTAGTGATAGTGATAGTGTCCCATGTTCGTCCTAAACACTTAAACTGCCTGCTATTCTTCAGAAAAATCCTTCAGGTCCCACAAATTCTTTGGTTTTTCAGCATTTTTGTGTATTTCAACACTTTCCAACAATGACTGTATGATTTTGAGATCCACCTTTTCACACTGAGGGACTTATATGCAACTATTACGGAAGGTTCAAACACTCACTGATGCTTCAGAAGGAAACACGATGCATTAAGAGCTGGGGGTTGAAAACTTTTAAACAGAATGGAGATGTGTACATTTTTGTTATTTTGCCTAAATATCATATTTTTTCATTTAGTTCTGCCCTTCAGAGGGCACATGTTTACCAGAAGACAAAATAAGTAACACTTACCCCGATATTCAAATTTAAAAGGTTTTTACTTTCTGGCTCTTAATGCATTGTTTTTCCTTTCTGAAGCATCAGTGAGTGCTTGAACCTTCAGTAATAGTTGCATATGAGTCCCTCAGTTGTCCTTAGTGTGAAAAGATGGATCTCAAAATCATACAGTCATAGTTGAAAAGGGTTCAAATACACAAAAATGCTGAAAAACCAAAGAATTTGTGGGACCTGAAGGATTTTTCTGAAGAACAGCAGGCAGTTTAACTGTTCAGGACAAACTCATGAACAACTATCACTAAACAAACAAGCAAACAACAAAAAAAAAAAAAAACAGCTGTGGATCATTCAGGTAACAACACAGTATTAAGAACCGATCGAGGGAGATGTAAACTTAAAAAGGGTCATTTTTATAAATTCAAAATTATTTTCTCTTGTGGACTATATGTAAACATCTTTTATGTGAAATTATCTTTTTCAGGTCAGTACTAAACAAACAATAACATGCATTTTGTACGATCCCTTATATTTTTGTAAAATAATTAACATTTTGCAGATTCTGAAAGAGGAATGTAAACTTTTGCAACTGCTTTTGATGATTCCCACAAATCACAAAAGACTGTGTCTTAAATTGTGGTGATCTCTCTAAAAAGCCAAGCAGACATTGTTTGAGGAAGAGAGGTGGACAAACACACCTTAGGAGCTTCACTGTCTGCTGCTGCACCTGCGTCCACATCCATGGCCTCTGAACCGCCAAACTCTGTGCACAGACAAACATTTGTTTGTATGGATAAGTCACAAGGGAAGAAAAATAATTAAGGAAATGAAGAATAAGAATTAATGAAGTGTAAAGAGACGGACCTCCTCCTTGCATGGACATCTGTAGGGCGTATGCGATCTGTTCATCCTCCGTCATGCGGCTGAAATCAGGCAGAGCAGGAGCCGTCGACATCTTCAGGAGAGCATTTTCAGACTCTTAACAAAAACACAAAAGACATCAGGTCACATTAAACATATACTTCCCATGAAATGTTTTTTGAGCAAATCAACATATTATAATGATTTCTATAGGACCATGTGACACTGAAGACTAAAGTCATGGCTGCTGAAAATTCAGCTTTGCATCACAAGAATAATTTACATTTTAAAATATATTAAATAGTTATTTTAAATGTTAATAGGGCGTCCAGAAACCCCATCTTGTCTTCAATCATCATCTAAACTCTCACCATCTGCAGTGGGTGATGAGACTCCAGCCTCTGCGGCTGAAGCCACTGCTGCCCGGCGAGCTTCCTCCTCCTGCCTCTGTCTCTGCTCCTCCATCGACACACGCAGAGCCTATAGAGACGAATCGAAAAAACAGAGACATAATGTGGAACATACCTAAGAAGTTTATCCCACTAAACCTTTGCGCTACTCACCAGAGCGAGTTCAGGATCTGCGCTGGGATCCACACCGAACTCAAAGTCGCTGGCACCCAGGCCCATAATGGTGCCACCCTCACCAGCCATGATCGGAGAGGACAGAAGAGCATCTGCCAGGCTTGGGCCAGGAGGCACCGTTACCAGGTGAGAGCCTACACCCTCTTTTCCATTTAGGGTGTTCACAAACACGGTCAGCTTATCCGTGTTGACTTCCTACAATGCAAAAGGGAAAAAACTAAATGGTGCAGATAACAAAATGACATGAAAGATGAGAAGTACAATTGGAAAGGAGTGTGATAAATTATATTCTCCAGAACATGTATGCACGTTTACCTCTTCTCCAAAGTTAATGATGTCAACACTGACTTTTTCCTTCTTCAAACGTTTTGCCATTTTCACCAACTGAGTAATACAATTTGGAGGCACAAATGAGCAGGTGAATAACATACTGTATTAACCTTTCGTAAATGTAGACCGATATGGTGCAACTTTTACACCACGATACATTAAGACAAAAATAATTTACATCTTTCTCCTGGTCCTCCACAGGGCTTCCCACAAAGGCAATGATCCTCATCTTATGGTTCTTTCCCTGTCTGTGTTTCAGTGCCAGCTGTGAAACAAAAGGAGTAGGAAAAACAGAAGCATAACTAAATATTATACAATTATATACATTTTGTAATTAAAAAAAAAGTGGTAAACTAATATTCAAATATGTTGTGATTTTTAAAAAGTAAGAAATTAATACTTTTATTTAGCAAGGACATGTTCAATTAATCAAAAGTGGTGAAGACGGATGAAAAAAATTGTGTGTGTGTGTGTGTGTGTGTATACAGTCAAACCAAAGATTTTTCAGACACCAGATGTAATTTTTTTATATTTTTTACTAGTAGGTGCAGGACTCTACATCTTATTCTTTTTAATCCTTTGAAATAAAACAGTAAAATACTGTATGTACAGTGAGGGAAAAGTTATTTGATCCCCTGTTGATTTTGTATGTTTGCCCACTGACAAAGAAATGATCAGTCTACAATTTTATTTTTTTATTTAAACAGTAAGAGACAGAGTAAGAACAACAACAACAAAAATACAGAAAAACACATTTCAAAAAAAAGTTACAAATTGATTTGCATTTTAATGAGTGAAATAAGTATTTGACCCCTTCGCAAAACACGACTTAGTACTTGGTGCCAAAACCCTTGTTGGCAATTACAGAGGTCAGATGTTTCTTGTAGTTGGCCACCAGGTTTGCACACAACTCAGGAGGGATTTTGTCCCACTCTTTGCAGATCCTCTCCAAGTCATTAAGGTTTCGAGGTTGATGTTTGACAACTCAAACCTTTAGTCACAGATTTTCTATGGGATTAAGGTCTGGAGACTGGCTAGGCCACACTAGGACTTTAATGTGCTTCTTCTTGAGCCACTTCTTTGTTGCCTTGGCCGTGTGTTTTGGGTCACTGTCAAGCTTTGCCATCCACAATCTATTTTCAATGCCCTGACTGAGGGAAGGAGGTTGTCACCCAAGAGTTGACCGTACATGGCCCTGTCCATCATCCCTTTGATGCGCTGCAGTTGTCCTGTCCCCTTAGAAGAAAAACACCCCCTAAGTATAATGTTCCCACCTCCATGTTTGACGGTGGGGATGGTGTTCTTGGGGTCATAGGCAGCATTCCTCCTCCAAACACGGCCAGTTGAGCTGATGCCAAAGAGCTTAATTTTGGTCTCATCTGACCACAACACTTTCACCCAGTTCTCTTCCAAATAATTCAGATGTTCATTGGCAAACTTAAGACGGGCCTGTGCATGTGCTTTCTTGAGCAGGGGGAACTTGCAGGTGCTGCAGGATTTCAGTCCTTCACGGCGTAGTGTGTTACCAGTTGTTTTCTTGGTGACTATGGCCCCAGCTGCCTTGAGATCAGTGACAAGATCCTCCCGTGTAGTTCTGGGCTGATTCCTCACCGTTCTCATGATCATTGAAACTCCACGAGGTGAGATCTTGCATGGAGCCCCAGACCGAGGGAGATTGACAGTTATTTTGTTTTTCTTCCATTTGCGAATAATCGCACCATCTGTTGTCACCTTCTCACCAAGCTGCTTGGCGATGGTCTTGTTGCCCAGTCCAGCCTTGTGTAGGTCTACAATCTTGTCCCTGACATCCTTGGAAAGCTCTTTTGTCTTGGCCATGGTGGAGAGTTTGGAATCAGATTTTTTGCTTCTGTGGACAGGTGTCTTTTATACAGTTAACAATCTGAGATTAGGAGCACTCCCTTTAAGAGAGTGCTCCTAATCTTAGCTCCTTACCTGTATAAAAGACAACTGGGAGCCAGAAATCTTGTTAATTGATAGGGGATCAAATACATATTTCACTCATTAAAATGCAAATTATTTTATTACATTTTTTAAAATGCATTTTTCTGCATTTTTTGTTGTTATTCTGTCTCTCACTGTTAAAATAAACCTACCATTAAAATTATAGACTGATCATTTCTTTGTCAGTGGGCAAACGTACAAAATCAGCAGCTGATCAAATAATTTTTCCCCCTCACTGTAAATATACTGTAATATTTTTCAGTTCCAAATTTCTGTAATCTTTCTGAGGTTTGACTTTATTACCATTTCACATTCAAAAAGTTCTTAACAAAACATGTCCAGATGATATAAGTCTGTTATAGTTATAGTAGCAAAAATCAAAACATAAGGCTTACATCTCAGAGGACGTAAAATTATTTACGTAAACATTAAATTATGTGTACTTTACAGAAAATATATAGATGATAAAATGTATAAATTCTAAAATAAGTAAAAAAAAAAAAATAATAATAATAATGATAAATAAATTATGATCCATCCCACTCACATGTGCTACTCTGATTCCAGTACAGAAGCTGATGACTCCTCTGGGCTGAACAGCATGAAGTTTGGACAGAATCCTGCCTGTGTCAGGGGTCAGTGTGGTCAGGACTTCACAGTTACTAAAACACACACAAACACAATTAATCTCCCATATCGATTTTGTTGGACAAGATATCCCAAAGTTTACCCTTTAATAAAACAAATAAAATAAAACCTTCATCTTACTTAGCCATAGTGATTAGCCCCACATTGTTTTCTGGGTTACTTCGAGTTTTTGAATGACAGATGATGTTGACAGCGTCTTGCTGGGCCTGAAGTCTGGTAGGCAAGAAGTCTCCATTGCGCATATATTCACTGTTGTCCACACTAGAAAAAATAAACACACACTGTGATGTCCATTCAACATTCCTGCCAAATAAGACCCTGCATATACGAAGCCTAATTCTGCACGTAAGGGTTCTATTTAATATTTAAATATAACATGTAGTCCAAAGCAAGCGTTTCAGTACACAAACTGCAGGTAACGTTACAAAGAAGGATTTAAATTCTTAACATTTATTTATACGAAAACCTAACGTCAGATTATTACAGACGAATCAAAACAACCAACCCATTTATGATTTAAACAGAAACTGATTTCATAAAATGAACTTGATAATCTCTACCATAAGCTTTCTAACTTGTTCTCTCATAACATGTAAACACAAAGGCGCTGTTTATCAGCCTGAATGTTCCATCATGACTAAGGAAAAATGCACCACTGTCCTTTTGCTCAACGCAAACGTTCTCTCACCTCCAATACTCAACATTTCCAACACAATTGCGTAATAATTAAAAACAAATCACGTTTGTCAAACTATATCTGATGGTTGAAAAATATAAAGTATTTTTTCTTACCAGACCATAGTACTTTCAAGCACCATCTTGAAAATTTTCTGTCGCTCTGCGTGACGTAAGCACGTAAGTGAACGATCATTGGATAAAGTAGCGCGGAGCTATAGGAATTGTGGGAAATGTCGTTTATGTATAGTTCAAAACGAACCATTTCCATGTGTGACCCTGGACCACAAAACCAGTCATAATTAATTTATCGAAATTAAGATTTATATATAATGGGAAAATATGAACGCTGAATAAATAAGCTTTCCATTGACGTATGGTTTGTTAAGAATCAACTATTTGAAAATTTAGAATCTGAGGGTGCAAAAAAAAAAAAAAAATCTGAGAAAATCGCCTTTAAAGTTGTCTAAATGAAGTTCTTAGTTACTTATCAATATATCTTCTTGGAACTTGATCTTTACTTAATATCCTAATGATTTTTGGCATAAAAGAACAATCGATAATTTTGAGGCATACAATGTATTGTTGGCTATTGCTACAAATAAACCCATGCTACTTAAGACTGGTTTTGTGTCACATTTGATTCTAATAAACTAATTTTTGCACTTATACAGTGCCCTCCAGTAATATTAGCACCCTTAGTAAATTTGAGCAAAGGCGACTGTGAAAATAAATCTGCATTGTTTATCCTTTAGATCTTTAATTCGAAAAATTCACAAAATTCTAACCTTTCATTGAAGTAAAACGATGGAAAAATGGGTGGGAATCTCATTATGAAATAAATGTTTTTCTCCAGTTCATGTTGTAAAATTGTCCAGCCATGACTTTCTGTTCCACAGGATTATAAATATGAGAAACACAAAAGCCAAATTCCCTTAATCATCCATCACAAGAAGTAAAACCAAAGAATGTAGTTCTGATGTGCAGAACAAGTTTGTTGAGCTCCACAAAATAGAAAGTGGCTGTAAGAAAAGAGCTAAAGCATTGAAAATCCCCATTCCCACCATCAGGGCAATAATTAAGAAGTTCCAATCAACTAAAGATGTTACAAATCTGCCTAGAAGAGGATGTGTGTCTATATCATCCTAATGCACGATAAGGAGGAGAGTTTGAGTGGCCAAAGACTCTCCAAGGAACACAGCTGGAGAACTGCAGAGAATTGTTGAGTCTTGGGGTCAGAAAGCCTAAAATAAAATAATCAAACAGCCCCCTATGGTCAGATGAAACTAAAAATGAGCTTTTTGGCAGCTAACTCTTCAGATGGTTTGGTGAAGACAGGGATAAAAAAAAAAAAAAAAGTACCCCATGCCCACGGTTAAAAATACTGCAAGGGACCTATTTTTCTGCCGAAGGTCCTGGACATCTTGTTTAGGTACATGGCTTCATGGATTCTATCAAATACCAGCAGATAAAAAATCAAAACCTGACTGCCTCTGTTAGAAATCTTATAATGGGCCATGGTTGCATCTTCTAGCAGGATGATGATCGAAAACAAACATCAAAATCAACACAAAATTGTGTTACTGAGCACAGAATGAAGCTTCTACCATGGCCATCCCAGTTCCCTGACCTGAACCCTGTATAGAAACTGAAGAGAAGCAGCACCAACAGGAAGCTGGGAAGAGAGAGATTCTGTTTGAAGGAATGGCCTCTGATCTCTTGTCAGGTGTTCTCCAAACTCATTAGACATTGTTGGAGAAAACTCAGAACTGTTATCTTGGGAAAAGGATGTTGCAATAATTGGGTGCCAATAATAGTGGCCAACGAGAACTAGAGAAAAACATTTCATAATGAGATTTCACCCCTAGGTTCTATTGTTTTACTTCAATGACAGGTTAGAATTTTGTGACTTTTTTGAATAAAAGATCAAAAGGATAAATTATGCAGATTTATTTTCACATCCACCTTTGCTCATATTTACCAAGGGTACCAATATTAGTGGAGGGCACTGTATATGTGTTTGGTATAAAAAAAAAAAAAACACATATAGCAAAAAATAATGGTTTGGAAAATATTTTATTCTTTTCAAATCAAAGACAATGTGAAAAAACAGCATCACCACATCACTGAAAGATGGTAGGAGAAACAGGCTGCAAACACCGCACAAGAAAAAGGCATTTCCGTGACTTGCTTATATACACAATTATATACACGTTTTATACAGGCCCGGTAAAAATATAGTCCTCAAAGCACTTACGGTTGTCAGTCATTGTTCCTGACACCGCCAGACATTCACAAGTAGAAAAGCTGAGGAAGAGCTTTCACAGATTTATAATGAATAGGAATATTTACTATGGACATACCCTAAACACATAAAATACAAAAATGGTTTATATTGTCAACAACTTCCCTCCGACCCAAAACAAAATACATACTTAGATCACAGAAACTGCTTTCTGCCAGATTACATAATACATACAATCATCTACGGTACATTAAGAATTCAAGAGCCATACAGGTCCACAACGTAAAAAAGAAGAGAAGAAAAACAAGAAGACATTTCTTAATAAATACAATCACTGAAATATATTGGCAGAAACGTTCATATTGCAGTTTGTTGGTTGTCTGTTTAGTGTCTAAATTGCCAGCATGTAATCCGGTGTGCACTGTGCACGACTGATGTGTCTGTTGTGCAAATATCTGTTTTCACTGTATTAATACAAACACTGAACAAAGCGTATGAAAAATAGCTGTCTCTGCTTGACTTTGCATTTACAATTTTACTTTCATTTTCATTGCATTTCATTTCATCTGTATTATTTCCAGACCAAAAGATTCACTTTTGGGATATTAAAATCATGTTAAGATGTCTTAGTGTGGTTTGGAGGAGCGTAACATCATTCTAACCCATATTCAACTACTAATAATCAGTACTGAGTGTTGGTCAGACAAAGGCAGTGATTGTTGTGTCATGAGACCATGAACACAGATTTATAAATAATAAACCCCCACACAGAGGCAGAAATAAGAGTGAGGCCTAAATTGTGAAGACTAAAAATAATATGAACCGAATTTATACCGTGTGCTTAGATTTCTGATCTTCCAGAAAACTACCCCGCAAGCCAACTGTGAAATTAAGCCACTGCGAGCTGATCAAAGATCAGTTTTGAGTTATGAATTTTAGGATGTCAAATCTAAAAAGATCTATAAAAAGAAGCATTACAAAGAGCAGATAAAAACACCACACTGGAAAGTGAAATGAATACGAACATTGTGTGCAAGGTTTTAAACAAGTAACTTACAGACCCAATATCTTGAAACAGAGAGGGGATAAAAATTGACTATAAAATGTAGAAATGTTAATCAGGGCATTGCTAATCTTACTATACTGTAGATTTTCGGAGTTAAATGTTTTTATAGGTAACTTCCTACCATCGCGAATCACCACACATTATTAAAGTTTAGAAATAGTGTCAAAAACCTGAAGTGTGACAAAAAAGAAAATATGCCAGTAAAAAGCACATTGCATATCTTTGTGAACTTTCAGAGGACAAACTGTGAGTTTAGATCTAGTTTTTAGAGATAGCTTGTTGCTAGATTAAAATGGTTTTGTGCAGCATTAAGGTGCATTATCAAAATGTACTGTAACATGATTTAATGTGTAACATTTGACAAAGACTTGAAAAAGTCACTGAAATGATTCAAACCATATAAGCCAGGCAAAAATAAAACAACTTCAACACTTATTGACCCAAACCCTATCAGTTTTACCAAATCGGCTTTGAACAAACATGAAAAAATATTGAAAACTTGAATATGCATATATACTGCATCCGCTGTGAAGCTTTATAGAAAATTACTTCAGGACAGTCTTGTGAAAGACTGTCAGTGTACTTCCTGTGCATATTCAGGTCTGCAAAAGCAAATCCTTGGCAAAAGATCACTTCGGTCCCAAACCGACATGATTTTAGAAGCTGCGGTATTTGGGACACAATACTGTTCAAGACTACAGTCAGCCCTTCTTCAGAATACTTCAAAACTGCAATGTGAGTCTCAGATCTGTCCGTGACTATTGTTTGAGTTACAGAGAAACGCCTCTCGAATGACAGAACGATTAAAAACCATTTCCTCTGTTAAACGTTATGATCCAAATGGAAGCAATGATAGAAAGGCAGATTGAGAGCTTTTTCCTTCGGTTTTCTTTCCAGCTCCTCTATAAACTAGTGTTTACATGTGCCCTGGTAAAGTCCATTAGTATCTATTTCTTTCTCTTTTTCTTCATTTGGATTATTTAATCTCAAGGTGAGTCTAAAAATATAAAAAAAAATTACATCTTGTCAATTGGAACTCAACTATGAATGATCTTAAAGGAGTAGTTCACTTTCAGAAGAAAAATTTACAGATAATGTACTCACCCCCTTGTCATCAAAGATGTTCATGTCTTTCTTTCTTCAGTCGTAAAGAAATTGTTTTTTTTAAGGGAAACATTTCAGGATTTCTCTCCATATAGTGGACTTCTATGGTGCCCCCGAGTTTGAATTTCCAAAATACTGCCTCAAATAGCTCAAAACACAGCCATTTGATCACAGCCGAGGAAGAATCTCATCTATGGAAACGATCAGTTATTTTCTAAAAACATTTACAATCTATATACTTTGTAACTGCAAAACTGCACTTTTGGAAGTTCAAACTCAGGGCATAGAAGTCCATTATATGGAGAGAAATCCTGAAATGTTTTCCTCAAAAAACAATTTCCTTACGACTGAAGAAAGAAAGACATGAACATCTTGGATGACAAGGGGGTGGGTACATTATCTGTAAATTTTTGTTCTGAAAGTGAACTACTCCTTTAATATTCCCCATCTATCGTTTCAGTCTCGTCTACACACTATATAATTGTGTATGATGTTAGAAAATGCTTAGGTTTGTATAAAAGAGCCAGTATAAAGAAAAACAAAACATGTATTGTGTAAGAAAATCAGGTAACAGGTAGATCTGAAATGATTTTTCATGAGCATTTCCATGTTGGTCTAAGCGTTTGGAGGGCATGTAACTTCTGTATCCAGCAGAAATGAGTGTTTTTATACCAACGCGTCGCTTTAATAGCTGCATTAAGGCAGATGATTGGAAGACGTCATGGCACATCGATCAATCAGCCAGTCTACTTATTAATGTTAGTTAAAAGACAATAGCTGCTGTGCTAGAAGAGCACATTAGTAGCGTTTTATAACATACACAAACACAGAATGAATATTTACAGAACTATATACAAAAACATAGCACACAAATATTAGGGGGCCCTTGGCATGGCAGCAATATGTGCATTAGAAAGAGAGAATATGGCATGCAAGCAGGTCCGTCCATTTCTCAACCTTGACAGTTGATTGGTCCAGTATGGAGGAGTATAGTTACAACGGGCAAGGAAGGGAAAAACTAAATGCAGAAGAGAGATGCATAGAGATTCAAAGGCAAACCAAGCATCTGAGTTAAGTTATTAAAAAAAATCTAAATCTACTTTTAGAGAAGGCAATCGTAAAACAACTAAGCCTGAATGTGGGATACTTCGAAGATGCAAAGCTATTTTATCTGTAACATTCAAATGCATTACTTTTTAACAAAGTGGGAATCATTTTTGGTCTTTTCCCCATATTTTTGTCGCTCTTAGGGCACATGCTGTCTCTACGCAGAAAGAGCTGGAAAAACCCACCAATGAGATGCTCTCATCAGATTTACTCAAAGTCGTAACAAAATTAACCTTCATATATGTATATACAGAAGCCACTGAGAAATAGAACTTGCTTATCTCTGACACACACTCGGTCAAAGCATAATGCCTTCTGAGATAAGTATACTGGAGCGCTAGCAGCCATCAGTCCGAGTCACACCAGTTCAGAGAGAATCAAAAGGTTTCAAGACCTACTGTATATAAATAAAGATCTATGCTAATAAAGATTTATGCAACATAGCCTCCAACACTATAAAGTGGTGCCAACTGTGTAACGTGTTTTTTTCTCCCAGCTCTAGCTAGGTTTAGAAAACTAAATATAGTTTGTGCATCCTGCTTGCTCTGTTTTAAGCGTTTAAGAGAGAACAAAGGCAGTAAAGAGAGTGACTGAGATACTAACATCACTTTTCCAATAGTTTTGTGGTTAAAATTGGTTTTAGCAGCATTTCCTGTGCAAGAGAAAGAGAAAAAGCCAATAAAACTGTACGCTTAATGGCTTTCCTTCATTCTCTGTCTCTTGCTCACTTTTAAAACTTGTTTCATTGTGCTGAGGACCTGGAGTTTTTTTCTGAAACTCCCATTGAGAGAAAAACGCCATCATACCAGCGCTCAGAAGCGCACCTCATCTCTTTTGAGGTTCTGTGTCCATCTCTTTATTAAATGCTCTACTCCTGTCGTCAGTCATCGCTCTGCTCTTACTGGAAAAAAACAGAAAGCATTTGGGCGTTAATAAAAGGAAATTTTGGGATCAGAATGAAAATGTTTTAGATACATATGCACATTTAGAACTTACAAAACAAATGTCAGTTTCTGGGATGATGTCTTTGAGTGAAATGGCATCTTCGTTGCTTAACTGCTCATCTAAGCATTCGGCTCCAGTGCTGAAGAAGAGAGCGAAAGATCAAGGTCACTGCTTAGTCCTATTTTAAGTTATCCTAATAGGAGTAGTTTAAGCATATTTCATAATTGTACTCTGAAGCACAGTATAAAAAACTTGAGATATTTGAAAAAGAACTGATCAAAATTAGAGAACACTTACAGATACCTACAAGTTTACTGGTGTTAATCTGACACATTTTCTTAATTAAATGACAACCCCTATTTAACTGGCAGCATTCCTCCGATTTTCACTGAGATTGCCAGATGGTGGGCCACTCTAAGGTGACTAAAACTGCCACAGAAGGATGTCCAGTTGAAGGCCAAAGTTTCAGCCACTACAAGAGAAGTTGGTCTTTCCAAATCTGTGATTTCTTAAATAGTGCAGCTTTGCAATAAAACAAATTATTAAGTCCCCCAAAAAGGCTGGTCGTCCATCTAAGACATGAATTAGAAGAAAGAATAATACAGAGACTCTCAATGGGGAATCGGTTCAGCACTGCAGCTGGAATTGCTTGCCGGTTCAGCGCTGAACAGTGTAAGAATCTGTCTCGGCATGTTTAAGAGAAGTCGGACTGAAAGTGTACTCTGCAGGGACCAAACCTCTCATCAGCAGAGAGAAACTGGTCCAAAGTTCACTTAAGTGATAAGAGCAAGTTTAAATTATTTGGGTTCAATTTGAAACATTTTGCTCAGTGTCAAACTGGGGAAAGACTGAAGCCCAAGTGCGTAAAGAAGTCAGTGAAAGGTGGAGAAGGAAGTTTCATGGTTTCGGGGAGGTTTTCTGCAGCAGGAGTTGTCCCTCTTATACAGATACATGGCAGGTGAATGTAAACGTTTATCAAAATCTCCTTCAGCAACATGCAGTTCCTTCCCTACAAGCATCTCCCAATCAGTCTACAATTTTCATGCAAGACAATGCTCCCATCACACTGCGAAATGGGTAAGCAGTTCTCTGAATCTAAGAACACTGAAATAGCCAGGCCAGAGTCCTGATCTAAACCTGACTGAAAATCTCTGGAAAATCCTTGGTGGCTAAAAAACCTTATGTAAGCACAATTACTGAATTATGGAAGAGAGTGGAAGAAGAGTGAACCAAGATCACACTAGCAGTGTGAGAAGCTAGTCCTGTGGCCACAGATGCCCTGAAGTCATTCAAAGCAAGGGGCTGTACACTTTCTACTAATTTCTGAGAGCTGTAACCCTCCAAAATGTTAGTTGTAATCTTCTTTCGTCCTACAGTGGATTCTGTTCTCTAATTTTGATCAGTGTTTTGCACAAATTAAAGGTTTTGCTGAAATACCTAGGTTATTATGTCAAACATGTTTGTATACATACAGCTGATATTCTTTAAAATTTTGAGTGATGAAGATCAACAATATTTCAGAAAAAATCTAGTATTCATAGACAGTTCTCTAAAGCCCCGTTTCCACTGCAGGAACTTTCCCCAGGAACTAGGGACTTTGGGGCAGTACTCGGATCTAAAAGTTCCAGGTAGAAATTTGCCCCTGGTCGTGAGGTAGCACTTTTTTCAAAGGTCTGAAACGTTCGGGGGTGGGACTTGGGCGCTGAACAGCTGACTGGTCGAGTTCACCCAGCTATGTATTTCAACCACCATTTATTTGAATAATTTTCTAAATATTACTGTTATTGTGTCATGAAATGTAGTTTTATAAGTATTTCAGGTGAGAATGTAGTGTATTACTCAAATTTGCAGTTTATTTACAAAGACAGGGCATATTTAAAAAATGTGCTTCGCTGATTTTGGAGATGTGAGCTCCAGGCGATCACCAGGCGCTCAGTATCTCACTGAGGGCCTTTCGCCTAGGTTAGTCCTTCTGACATTTGCCGCTGACTCTGATGTCTCTGTAGTGTTTCATTAATTTTGGGTAAATCTAAAGGGGAATCTTTGGTGTCATGAATCTATTATTTGTTCCAAGTCATATAGTTTTGGCTGGCTTCCATAACTTTATACATACACATTTATATATCTTTATAATTTTATTAAAATGAAAATGAAAACAGGAAATCCTGTTCGATTTTTGATATTTTGTTTTATTGTAATATGCTCACTGAACTACATTTCTGTAGCTTATACGTTTAAATGACAATGATAAGAGGCAGTGGTGTTTGAAATAATTTTGTTTTATTGTAATGAGTGTACACATTGCATGAACCACATTTTTGTGGCTATTAATATGTTTAAATAAAGTTTGGGGTTGGTAAGATTTTCATGTTTTTGAAAGCAGTCTCCTATGTTCACAAAGCTCCATTTATTTGATCAAAAACAAAGTAAAACCTTAAAATTGCTAAATATTATTGCGAATTAAAAAAAAAATGTTTTCTATTTTAATATATTTTATAATGTAATTTATTCCTGTGATGACAAAGCAACATTTTCAGCACTACTCCAGTCTTCAGTGTCACATGATTCAGAAATCATTCTAATATGCTAAATTTGCTTTTAAAAAATTATTCTTATAATTATCAATGTTGAAAACACTTGTGCTGCTAATTATTTTGTGGAAACTGCATTTTTTTCAGGAATCATATACAGAAAGTTTAAAATAAATGCATTTTTTAACAAAGTGAAAGTTTTTACTGTCAGTTCAGATCATTTTAATGCATCCTTGGTGAATAAAAGTATTAATATTAAAAATAAACTCCCTCGAACAGTTTAATCATTAGGTGGTGAGATGAGAAGTGTGTGCTTAGTTTTACCTGTGAGGGGCGCTGTTGTCAGGCTCAATGAAGGCAGATTTGTGCACCTCCACCCCTACTGACCTGTTAATGAGCCACCATAATTATACACGAGAAGGTGAAGCCGTGCCATAGAAACAGTTCAACTTAATGAAATATAACTGGCAAAAAAAGAGAAACAAAATTAAGCAAAAAATAAATGATAAGAGAGGAGGTACCTTTGACGTGGTGAAGATAACGTCATTCCTGTGCTCCCAGGTGAGGAGTTGGACAGATGTGTTGCTGCAAACTCACTGGAGCTTCCAGCCAAAGGATCAGTTTGTGGGAGCAGGTCTGGTCTGCCCGAGTGCACACCTGAGAACAACAATCACACATTGAGTTATGATTTGATTTATGCTCTAAAGAAAGTATGCTATTAAAGCCCATTCACATCACATCTGATTCACATACGCAAAAAATATTGAAAACAATGAATCTCTATCAACTCACCCAGTCAATTCACAATGTTTTTTTAACAGTGACATCTGTTGTTTAAAATTTTATATAAGGTTAGGATGATTCATTGCGGTATCCTGACTGTTGTTTAAAGAATGACGAAAATTCAAAACAGTGATGATGTAACTAGTTTTGGTTGCGTGACTCACCACTCTCTCCTTCTGTATCAACCTGGTTAAGGTGAGTACGGTACACCAGTCTGGCGTCAGCGACTGTCTGTCCACCGGGTGCAGAAGCAGTGCTTCCCATTGGAAGCCGTCTCACAACACTCGAACAGCCACTTCGACTCTTTTTTGAGGGGGAAGATTTTACTGGAAATGGAGAGAGGGATAGGATGATGACATCACAAAAATATGACAAAAAAAATTGTCATTTACTCACCCTCATGTCATTCCAAATACAAATAAATGTATCTTTAAAGTAACCTGAGAGATCTCTGTCCTTCCACTAAAACTTTTAAAGGATTAGTTCACTTCCAGAACAAAAATTTACAGATAATGTACTCACCCCCTTGTCATCCAAGATGCTCAAGCTTTTCTTTCTTCAGTCGTAAAGAAATTGTTTTTTGAGGAAAACATTTTAGGATTTCTCTTTATATAATGGATATGTATGGTGCCCCCAAGTTTGAACTTCCAAAATGCAGTTTCAATGCGGCTTCAAAGGGCTCCAAGGGTCTTATCTAGTGAAACGATTGGTTATTTTTAAAACAAATCGACAATTTACATACTTTTTAACCTCAAATGCTCATCTTGTCTCGTGTCTGTGATGTGCATGCGTAGTCTGTGTGATCCGGGTCAATACAGTAAGGGTATGTCAAAAACTCCCATCTCGTTCTCTTCCCCAATTTCAAAATCGTCAAAATCCTGAAATGTTTCCCTCAAAAAACTATTTCTTTACGACTGAAGAAAGAAAGACATGAACATCTTGGATGACAAGGGGGTGAGTACATTATCTGTATATTGTTGTATTGAAAGTGAACTAATCCTTTAAGCTTTAAAATGTAAAAAAAAAAAAAAAAACATAAAAACAAGTCTTCTCAAGTAACAATCGTTATATACATGATGTACAATTTATGTACAATTTGGGGCTCTTGAAGTGCTCTTTGAATGTGTATCGATTCATGTTTATATCAATGTATATAGCTTGAAAGTTTCTTATGGAATTCTCTTATGGAAGTCTCTTTTTCAATATAGAAATCTCAGAAATATTTTGGGTTTCAAAAATATCTTAATTTGTGTTTGGAAGATGAATGAATGTCTTTGGATCAACATGAGGGTGTGTAAGTGCTAGTGAATTTCCATTTTAGGGTGAACTATTCCTTGCTGGAAAAGCTGATGATTTTTTAACTTACGCATTTTTTTAAATACTGTGTTGCACATGAAACGCTGGAATCGCTCAGCGTAGAATCCAGGCCGATGTACAGAGACCGTGTCCTACAACATAAATAGGATTAATGCTTTTTTATCTTACATGATAGCAAATAAGTATGTGCAAAATAACTAATGTTTGCTTTAAAATAACTTGCAGGAACTAATTACTTACCCCATCGTGAACCAAGGCCTTCCAGGAATGCTCTATTTTTTTTATAAATCTGAAGGCAGAACAAAGGAGAGATATTAATGATGGTCACATAAAACATTTAACATGTACACTCAACTGTTGTCTGTGAGTAGTCACCTGTATGACTGTAATATGTCAATGATCCCAACATAAATCAATATTCTCTCTCCTTTACTGTTGCGTGCAGGGATTCCTCCCCATCTACGGACAAAACAAGACATTGGATGGGTTAAACATGACTACCATACACTGCAGCCAATCAAGTCTAATGAAGAAACCATATAAGGGAATCTAGTGTAAGAGAAAGATAAAACAGAGTTGAAGCGGACAGAATAGACCAATTACAGCTTTGTAAACATTCAGGATGCATGTGCATCAAGGTTGCAGAACACCTGAGAGAGGTTTACAGCTAGAGAATTACAAGGATATAGTACAAAATAGTTAGATTTAAAAAAAGATTATAGATTATATTGATTAGATGTCCTTTTCAAAATGTTCTCTGTTTATTACAAGAGCTTGTCAATCAGCGATAAGCACTATTGTACAACGAAATTAACATTAGATAGTGGGGATGATGTTTTTTATGGGCAGACCTATCTGGTGGCATAAAACTCACTATTTTTTAGTTAAATCGAATTATAAAGTCAGAATTAGAATATATAAACTTGCATTTTGCGAGAAAAAAGTAAAATACAATAAATGTTATGTAAAAATGTTAAAAGTAATCGGTTTAAATAATATTTAATGCTGTAACTGTAGGGCTAATACAATATGAACAGCATGCGAAAACTTATGCAAATTTATGCTTTAAAAGCAGTTTTTATCCATAGTATGTCCGATTACACATCTGCGTTTAGCAAATGGCGTCTTTGACGAAAGTATTCTACAAAAATTTGCATTCCAATTTTCACATCAAAAAACAAAACAAAAAATTCTCATATTCCATGGATTTTACCCACTTGTTACCAGTGTTTTTCTGCAACCACCAGCTGCAAGTGACGTAACTGTGTCATCTACTCTAAAATGGTCTATAGGAAGACACAGAAATGCATCGAAATCTGGTGTACATGTACAAAAAACTGCATGGTTCCATTAAAATCAAAAAAAAAAAAAAAAAAAAAGTGAGTGCAATAATAAGATGTTGACTAACTGGTCCTCTGTTTCCAGGGTTCCTTTGCCTTTGGCCTCTCCCTGTATGGACTCCATAGCAGTGCTGTAGAGAGCTTTCTGAATCTGCGGCCTCCTGTGGTCTGGTGTCACAGCTCCCTCTGACCCCCCGGTCTCTGCTGCTCCTGTTCGCTCACGAGATGCCAGATCTGAGTTATGGATCCCCACCAACAGACTGTAGTCCATAATCTTAAAGCTTTGAAGCAGCTGTCAAATACAGAGATATATACAGATATCAATATGGGCAGAAAAATATTGCATTTGACAATATTCAATGCGTGTACTTACATATTTACTCTAAAATGGGTTAAGGGGTGATTGATGGATTGATTATTATGTTTGTTTGCCGAAGGAACCATCTTTTATTCCAGCCAAATTAGATTCAAAATGTTTAATGAAAAAAAAAAAAGTAGTACAAAATCAAGTTAAACATTAATAACTATTTAGCATTTACAATATTGCAAAGATTTGTCTTTCAAAAAAATATATTTTTTAAACAGGATCCTGAAAAAAATGCACCTTAATTTCCACAAAAATAATAAAAAATGTTAGCATATTAGAAGAATTATTTCTGAAGAAGCATCCAACAATGAAGGCTAGAATAAATGCTGCTAAAATGCATCTTGCATCACAGGAATAAATTATTTATTTATTATTATAAATTATTTATATTTTATACTACAGGGCCATTGAATGCTTGAATCTGATTGGCTGGCGAACGTTCTAGAGGTGTGCATTATTTTCAGGGAAACGCACGGCGAACGTAGTTCCAGGCAGCTTTTGACTGCATGACATGTCTATATCACTTCACCAAACGATTTCAGTTATTTCAAAGGTCCTTTCAGCCCAAAACAGCAAAATAACCAAAACCCACAATGACACTGGCCAAACTAATAAATGCGGTAAACAACAGGATAAAAACGACAGATTATGTCCATGATTTTTCCACAATATTACGTTTTATTATGTACGGAAAGCACAAACTCTATTTCTCGCTCTCTCTCCCTCACAGACGCACACATACAGTTAGCACTCACGTTAGCATACACGCTTATGTTGTTAGCGCTGCTCTGACGATTAACAACTTAAAAACGACATGACAGTTCTCACAAGCGAGGTAACAACGGCGTGGTCTTGAAGAAAATGAACTTAAAGTTGAACTGTTAGTAGAGACGATGCTGCTAGTCACCTTTGAGAGACACACAGACTTGAAAGAGGTAATTCATGCACTTATTCTCTCTCCCTCACTTAGAGCTGCACAATTAATCGTTAAAAGATCGCGATCTCGATTCGACCCCCCTCACGATCTTAATCCAGCATTTATACGATTCAGCCAATTATATTTTATTTATATATTACAAAACTTTTGCTAGCCTAATTACTGCACAGACTGCTGTGAGCTGATGCAGTGACAGGTTCGCCGTTCTCTCCAACATTACATAACCATTTAAACTTCATCTTCTGCGCACATTCTGTCAGATGCAATTCATGGCGCCTCTGTCTCAATATACTGTACAATTCACATAAAATGATAACTCAGCGGCAGAGTTCCACTCACGTAGCGGCGTAATGTCCACTGGGGACACGCTTTTCAAAATCCCGTTGGTGTCCACCCTGGTTTTGTTAAAGTAATTTCTTGTATTGTAGAATGCACGCTCAGCGCTGCCGAGAGTTTCGCGGGATTGTTAAAACGAAAGTAAAACCCGGACGCGCTTTCAGAAGCAATTTTAATACCCTGCGTTTAGAGAGCGACTCCCTAATGCGCTCAAATTAAGCTACATAAAATATCTAGGCTGTTATTAGTATGTGGGCTATAAGTTGTATAGTTGTGTAGATAGCTCTGTATCATGCTTGGAAAATTCGGTCTCTATTAGCACTTTGAATATTGAAAGAGTAGTACTTTGATCGTGCCAGATTTATGGACCGGCAGAGCAATGGAACAATATATGAGCATGACGATCCATTAACCCCTTAACTGTTACTCCCATTTTTGAACAGAGACGTGAAAATGAAGAATTGAATCTTAAATCTTTATAATTCATAGACAAGAAAATTTAGTAATATGAATTTGATGTACATTTTCCATGTTAATTCAATGTCTGATTTTAAAATGGCGTTCCAAAGGATGCATTTTGAAATTTTAAGTTTTCATCTGATATATCATTTCTTATTATTTCTAATGTGTAATAGGGAAAAAAGGCAACAAGAAAGTCTGTCTGAGTAAAAGGTCAGAACTCCTGTTATGAAGTAGATTTTTGAGGTGCACTCTTGTCATAAATGAATCTATGAAACTCTTGTCATAAATTATTTTCCTACATAATTTGTAACACACAAAAATGTCAAATATCTATTTAGGAGCCTTAGACCTTTCCAACGATATATAGTTTGTCATGATTAGATTAGGATTTATTTGTAAAATGGTGAAGTAAACTTGGGCATTCCACAGAGTGGACGTTGACAGCTATGAAAAAATGGTTGACACAAAAATAGGCTAGTGTTTCTAGCTAAGAATCTTTAAATCGCTTTACTCTGACATAATACCTTTGTATGTTTATTTTTTAATTAGGGCCGGGACTCGATTAAAAAAATTAATCTAATTAATTAGAGGCTTTGTAATTAATTAATCGAAATTAATCGCATTTTAATCGCATATAAATATTTGACCTGAGAACAGTGAGAAGTAAGTTTTTACATATGGATTTTTAGTATACCAATGAATAATGACTGAATACATAAGCTTAAGCAACAAAATATTGTTTATTTTTGTTCAACCAAGTCCAACAGACCAGTGCAATATTGCCATTAAGTGTAGCAATAGGATACAGTGTTTCCCCTAGGTTTCCATACTTTTTTTCCCCGGTACTTTACCCTACTTTGTGTAATAACGAAAACATTTATTTCAGTGAAAAAATAAGTCCAAAACTCTCTATTTTAACATTTTGAACAATAGGGCTTTACAATCTTTTGCTATTTTTTTTTTTTTTTTAAAGAAATTCTTGTGTATTTTAATTTTTCTCATAATCAAATGAAAGCATAAACATTTATTTATTTTTAATCAAATGAAAATCTTTAATTTTTGGCAAACAAACAGAGGTTTGCTGTTAAAATCAATAAATAATAATAATTTAACATTTAAATAATAATTGTAGTATTTTTTTCTACAATTAAGTGGTTAATCTTGTTGTTATATTTATTTTTTATCATATATATTGTTTTTTGTCAATTATTTAAATAGGAATATTGTTCATGAACTTCGTACTTTTATTTTGACAGGTTGCCGTGAAGTTTCTGTGTGTAAAGTATGATATGATGCTAGTTTTCTCAAATGAAACGGTAAAAGTGACACTGACAGCAGCTTTGGAGACAAAAAGTAGCGGGAGCATCACGCGTGCGTCAGGATGCGTGTAGTAAAAAAAAAATCGCGTCTCCACCATTCATACATACAGATACAAACGGAACATGCAGGATTCGTATTAAAACGGTCTTTTTGCATTTCAGTCTTTACAGACACTAGTCCATATCGCGATTTGAATTAAGTGACAGACCAACTTTTGATTTATCAATCCAAAAATCGACGAATTTACGTGGCATTCCGCGCTATAGTAAATTCGGTTTTTATGAATGGAGTCCGCGATCCAGTCCGTGTTTTCTTGGAGGAGACATTGTAAACGCGCCCCCCTAAGATAATGGTAGGGGAAACACTGGGATATTTAGAAATATACTAACCTACATCTCAGAAATTCAGGTACCCTATAGGTAGGTAGACCTTCTGTAAAAGCATTGAGGTGATACTTGAGGCTCGATGTGCTGCGGTGGTGCTCCAGTATAATCGGTCCGCCGAAACTCATCCAGTGAGAAACATTCCGCGGTGCAAAATTAAGTGCGATTAAAATGCGTTAAAAAAATTTAACGCGTTATTTTTGTGTAATTAATTAATCTAAATTAACGCGTTAAAGTCCCGGCCCTATTTTTAATGTTTAATTTTTTTGTTTACATTATTACATTATTTTTCATTACATTTCTTTAAATTTAAAGCAAAGTTTATTTTGTCTTATTTCACTGCTATTTTACTGTTGTTTGTAAACTAATGTTCAGGGGTAAATCTTTAAAATAAAAAAAGTTCTCCAGAATCGTGAGAGAATCGTGATCTTTTTCTGAGCAAAAAAATCGTGATTCTCATTTTATTCAGAATCGTGCAGCTCTACCCTCACTCTTTCTGTCCGTCTGCTTGCCTGTCAGTTTGTCTAAAATGACGTTGTATTATGAGCTGTGTAAGAAATTAATCGACGAATGTCTTCAAATATATAATTTAATCGATGTCTTCAAGTGTGGTAACTGTAGTATAAGCGGAATAATTGACTTCGGGCCGTAGAAATCTTAGAAAATAATGCAAACCTCGGGTGTGCATTATTTTCGTAGAATTCTACAGCCCGAAGTCAATTATTCCTTACTTAAATTGTACTTATATTTTGTTTAAAAAACATTTGAATGCTTGTATATACTGTTAATACTCATTATACATGGCCCTTACTAACATCATTACCATAATATTGGATTCTACATTTCAAGGGACAGTTCACCCCAAAATTAAAATTTGGTCATTAATTACTCACCATCATGTCATTCCAAACCTGTAAGACTTTCGTTCATCTTCAGAACCCAAATTAAGATATTTTTTCAAATCTGAGAGCTTTCTGACCCTCCACAGACAGCATGGGTACTACTACGGTCAAAGCACGATCATGGACCATTTTAACAATGTCCTTACTACATTTCTGTGCCTTGACCGTGGTAGTATCCTTGCTGTCTATGGTCTTACCATCTTAATTTGTGTCCCCAAACATGAAAGAAGATCTTACTGGTTTGGAACGAGTAATCAATGTCAGAATTTTCATTTCTTTTCATCTCTTTAAATTCACATGTAAAAATGGCCAAACACAAGCATGCATGCTCACCAGGCAGTCCCGCTGGATGGTTTTGCTGAGGGCGTTATAGTTGTCTGGTTCTAGCTGGATCCCGTCGGGCATATCCTGGATGAAATCCAGATCTTTGTAAGTGGGAACGCCCTTCTCTCTCTCTTTAGGGGAGGCACGCCGCTTGTAAGTGGAGCCCTTCAGGTCATATTTGAGGTGCATAGGCACACTGCGGGGCAACAGGTTATTCATTACACAGATGCGGATGTTCTTTCCACCCGACTGCACGCAATATAAGCCGTAAAACTTTGGGAGCAGCGTTCTTTTGTTCTGATTCAGATTCTAAGGAGAGAAGAAGAGGATAGAAAAAAAAATAACAATTTAGATCTAGATGAATGCTAAAAATTTATTTAAATGTATTATATTTCTCAAAGGTATCTGAAGTATATCACACAAATGAGTAACACTCACCATAAAGTACCCGGGCAGTAGCTTCTGCAGGAACTCTGCCTCTTTGTGCTGCACTGTTTTAATAATGAACTCATCATCACTTGTCACATAAAATATCGATCCACTCGCTCCAGGGTTGGACAATTCGATCAAAGGATCATTACACAGAGAGTACTGCAGACAGAAAGCAACCACAAAAGCACATCAGGGATGTCTCTTATGAGATTGAACAAATAAAATTATATGTTAAATGGGTCAATCACTTTTTGCACCTTTCTCCAGTCTTCAGTGTCACATGATCCAAGCATTTCTTATTATTATCACAGTTGAAAATGGCTGTGCTGCTATTTTTTTGCAGAACAGCCCTTTTTGGTAACATTATAAATGTCTTTACTACCACTTTTGATGAATTTAATGTGTTTTTGTTGAATAAAAGTATTATTTATTTATTTATAAGTATTATTTCTTAAAAAATATATATCCTACTGACCCACTTTTGAACACACATAGATATAGACAGATATATATAGAGAGAGATTTTATTCATCATCATTTTCTGAGTTCAATAATAAGTATTTAAAGGATTACTCCACTTCCAAAATAAAAAAAAAATCCTGATAATTTACTCACTCCCCCATGTCATCCAAGATGTTCATGTCTGTTTTTCTTCAGTCGAAAAGAAATTATGTTTTTTGAGGAATACATTCCAGGATTTCTCTCCATATAGCGGACTTCAATGGTGCTTACCATATTGAAGGTTAAAAATGCAGTTTCAGCACAGCTTTAAAGGGATCTACACGATCATAGCCGAGGAATAAGGGTCAGAATAAGGGTCAAAATAAGGGTAAAATTTCTACTTTTTAACCTCAAATGCTCGACTTGTCTAGCTCTGCGATGCGCATGCATTCTCTGTGCACTAAAGTTTGTGTATGTCAAAAAACTCCCATCTCATTTTCTCATCCAACTTCAAAATTATCCTACATCGCTGCAGAAGGAGGTAAAACACCCATTACAAGAAAGGTAAAACAGCAATGTATGATGATTTTAAAGGTGGAGGAAAAAATGAAATGGTAAATCACAATGAAAAAGTTTTTCGACATACCCGACGTACACAGTACGTATGCACATGGCAGAGCTAGACAAGACGAGCATTTGTGGTTAACTCTCTATAGTACCATGTTGCCTCCAGGCAACATAGCCTTTATTAATTTTTTTTTTTTTTATAAAATGAGACACACATTAAATAGATAAATGCTATCTCAGGGTGAAAATGCAAAAAAGTGGTCACATGACCCACAGGGGTATATTTTGTCTCAACTTTCAGGACATGTGCACTTGTCACATGACTCAATTTCTCCAATGAAAAGTGCATTTATTATCAATTTTCGTCAATATAATATGCCTATAAAAAATCTGGGCCACCTTCATTGGTAAGTAAAGAAGTATATTCTTTAAAGAATATATCATCAAATGTATAATAGGAAATTACAAAAAATTTAACTTTTCATTAAATATGAGATGTGTAATACATAAAAAAACTAGTTGAACTAGTTGTTCAAGTGTTTGTTTAAAGAAATCGATGTTTTCAATTAATAAATGTTTAATTAATAAATAATAAAAATAATAATGAATAAATAATAAATAGTAAAATAAAAAAAATAAAAAAAATATCTATTGATATTATTATAGTGTCCAGTTTTAAGCAGTTTTAATGCAGGCTGCATTTTAAACCTTCACTCCATTGAGCACCATTGAAGTCCACTATATGGAGATAAATCTTGGAATGTTTTCCTCAAAAAACTCAATTTCTTTGCGACTAAAGAAAGAAAGACATGAATATCTTTTAATCTGAAAGTGGAGTAATCCTTTAAGGGTTAGTTCACCCAAAAATGACGCATGTGTCGTGGTACTCTCTCTGACTGACACAGAAGAGAAAAATTGTTGAAGTCATTATTTTTGGTTTTCTTTGCACACAAAAAGTATTCTCGCAGCTTTATAAAATTGTAGTTGAACCACTTATGATACATGGACTATTTTAACAATGTCCTTACTACCTTTCTGGGCCTTGAAGGTGTCAGTTGTGTTGCGGTCTATGCAGGGTCAGAAAGCTCTCGGATTTTATAAAAAATTATCTTAATTTGCGTTACAAAGATGAAGGTCTTACAACACATGTGGAACGACATGAATCAATGACAGAGCTTTCATTATTTGGTGAACTCTCTATTATTTAATCATATCTTTTTACTAATCTTTATATAAAGATTTGTTTAATTTTTATATAAACTTGGGTCACAAAATGGGTCAATAAACCTATTTTAGTTTAATCTCAAACCACCAGTTGACTGTACATATGAGAGCTCAAGGTGTGAGTGTGTTTGTGGTTCAGCTAACCAGATAATCATCAGGTCGAATGCCAAAGAGTTCTCTAAAGTAACGGAAGGCGATGGGGGCGTAGGTCTTAAACCTGAAGTCACCGTGGTGATGTGCTGGAGTCAAATTACTTCCTTCACTGCAGGAGGAAGACATGGAGAGAAAACAGAGACAGGGGTATGAGTTTCTGTTTTATTACATGTAAAACCTGGCAAGCTGCCCATTGTTCAATTTGAAGGTTTGAAGATGCCTGAAATGGCCAAACACTTTGGTATGGTTGGCATCTCTCTTGGTTTATAGACACACAGACTTAACAACAGTCTGCACAATGATTTAAATCCATTTAAATATCCATAAATATTCAAACATATCTACAGAACATGGCTGAGTATTTCTGGGAAACATATACACAGGTGGGAACACACACCTTGGGAAGAAGATGCTCTCTACTACGTAGAAGTCCTGCATGAGAACGTCTCTCTCAGCTTTCTGACTGAGGCTGCCCACCGTGTGTGCGATACCCAGCTGGATGGCACCTTTGAGGGCAGAGGATGTTGTCTACAGATAAAAAAAAAATAAGTGCACGTGTAAGAATGCGTGAGAAAGAAGTGCAAACAGAGACGACAGACGGGAAACACTAGATAAATATCACAATGATTCTTTTAAATAACCTACTAATGAGCTGTTGTGTAGGTGATGTGGGAACATAATGCAATTATAAACAAAACAGTAATTTCCAGTAAAACAAATGCTGGAATGTGTCATTATTAGTGAGTGGGCGACAGTTAAAAAAAAAGTCCTCTTGACAATATTCTATATTTAAAATATTAAGCCTAATATTAAACCTACTAAATTCCAATTAAAAAGGAATAAAAGCATTTTTATAGACTAAATCAACAAAAGAAAAAAAAAAATGCACAAAATCATTTAAAATGGACTTTTTCTAATGTTCAAGAAATCCCAATAAAAAAGGCATAATTATATAACCTGTTTTTTAAAAAAATATGAAATGGTTTGAATCTGTTTTGCTATTTTTTCAAGTCAATTGCCTGATAAACCATGTTACTTTCATCCAGTAAACCACATCCAGTCCTAGTAAATAAAAGCCATGTTTTTCCAACAGTTTATCACAAAAACACAGTGAATAAAAATAATATTTAATATTTTTATTTCTGTGCACCAATTTAATACTACATAGTAAGAAACAGCATCATCATCATCTTAAAGGGGTCCTATTATGCTCTTTTACAGTCTTTATTTTGTGCTGGGGGTGCACTAGAACATGCTCTCATGCTTGGTGGTTCGAAAATTGCATTATTTTTCACATAATTTACATTATTACAATAGCTTTTTCCCCAGCCTGGCACAAATGGCTTGATTAGTTTCGGGTTTGATGAAGGTCCGCCTTCCAAAAAACTAAGTGTGTTGTGATTGGTTAGCAGTCCCAATGCGTTGCGATTGGCAAACAGCTTAGATGGCGTTTCAGTCCTGCCACACCCCTTCCCAAAGCAGCAAGTTCCATTAGTGATGGGAAGTTCGGTTCTTTTCCGCGAACCGGTTCTTTCGGACAGTTCGTTTCAAAGAACCGGTTCAAAAAACCGGTTCACCAGTTCTTTTACACTATGACGTAATGACGTCATTAACGTAATTACTATCGTCCGGCCTGCACCCATATACAGTTACATGCAGTGATAATATGAGTAAGTTTTACAAGTCTTGATTTAATAAATTATGAGATAAATTAATTCTCATCAGAAACACGATCAGCTTACTATGCACATGCACAATCCATAAAGATTTATTTGTTATAAACATACGTTTCACCAGATCCCCTCATTCAAGCCCTCAGTTAACCGCGCTCATAGCATTAGCACAGAGACAGTGGTAAAAAAAGAACTAGTTCGGTTCAGATGGAGTCAGTCATTGCAGGAGCTTGTTTATGTTTGGCTGCTGCACGAGTCACGCATGCGCACATTATCAGCTCATCGATTCTCGAATCGGACGCGTCCGAAAGAAACCGGTTCTCGTTCAGTGTACTGGTGATCCGACAACCGCTGCAACCGATTCATGACTCGAGAACGACAACCTCTCTGGCAGCTGCTCTGCTCATGCGCATCATCAGCTCTCTTTTCACAGCCGTTCAAACACTGTTTGAGTAACTGAATAACTCTGGAAATTTATTTATTTTGAATCAGAGGGAGTGTCGGGCACGTTAAAAAGTAATTTAAGTAATTTTACCTTTAAGTAATTTGTGGATTAGTGCTTACTAGAGACGCGAACCGTTTCAAACGATTCAGTTCGATTTGGTGAACTGGTTCAACCGGTTCACTAAGAAGATCCGGTTAAATAGAACGATTCGTTCGCGAACCGGACATCACTAAGTTTCATGTACAACTTTGAAAGCTAGATTAAAGTGATTCTTACGTTTTAAATATGGATATTTTTCTTACAAAAACATTGAATCGCTAAAGGAGTGTGAGGCAATTTTTTATTATGGATTGACTTGTTTTGGACTGATGGAGAGAAACACCAGTCTATGCCGTTCTAAAGCTTGGGAGTTCCAGGATTATTTTTAATATAACTCTGATTGCATTTGTCTGAAAGAAGGAAGTCATATACACCAAAGAGGCATGGAGGGTGAGTTAATAATATGCTACAGTAGTGTTGGTCCTATCGTCAACATCCAAGATCGCCGATACGTGATATTATCATCATTGTGCTAATTTATTTAATTATTTACATGCCCGAAACCAGCTCCAGCATAAGGCTAGGGAACTTTGTGGACTTTGAGATTTGTAACTTTGTAGATGTTTTTTATGCCCAAACATACACACCACACACTGGCTAAAATTCAAAAAGTGAAAAGGCATAATAGGACCCCTTCAATAATTTCCACAAATCATAAAATAGACATATAAAGCAAAATGGATCACTGAATAATAGTTTTGTAGTGATATAAATGGATCATTTCATAGGCTCACGAAAATGAATTCAACTTTTTAACTCTAAAACAGTTTTTGCTACTGAAGTTTAAATAAGAGTTAGTAGCAGATCTAGTGCTTTTATGTGACCCTGGACCAGTCATAAGTAGCATGGATATATCTGTAGCAATAGCCAAGCCAACAATACACTGTATGAGTCAAAATGATCTATTTTTCTTTTTAATGCCAATAATCATTAGGATATTAAGTAAATATCATGTTCTATTAAATTATTTTGTTGATTTCTTTCTGTAAATATATAAAAACTTAATTTTTGATTAGAAAGGCGATTTTCTCAATATTTAGATTTTTTTGAACCCTCAGATTTCATATTTTTCTTGGCATATTATAATTATGCATCATAAAACTAGTCTATAAAAAACACGTCTAGGAAACGTAATGGGCAAATAGTAAGCACCTTTTAATCACCATGACATTCACAATGTTGCTTGATCATCATCAACGTTTCAGAATGTGTAATAATAATAATCTCTGTTCACTTTCCAACTCCACCCTTTGATCTATTCCTCTTTTATAGCCCAGTTTCCCTCTCTTGCCCTTCCTGTTACCAGATGACACATCTCACTGCAAACTGACCTTTTTGTAAGTTGTTTCTCCTGTGGGATCAACTCCTCGGTGACCGATAGTCTTCTTCATACTCTGAGATGATCCCGGCCCCTATTTACAGAGACAGAGACACAAAAGTGACAGTGAAAAAAAGGGAATAGAAAAAGCATCTGGTTTCATGTCAGAGGGGATTCAAGAGGCCTCAACTCTGTCCAGGTTCGACTTCCTGTTTGTCAGGTGTTTCCTAGAGTCAAACACAGTCACACACATTCCTGTCCGTCTGTTCATCCTCTCACTGCCAGGATACATGTGAATCTTCAGTTCACAATGAGAGCAGTGTGTTTGTGTATGTAACTGTGTCAATATTTGCCCAGTTCAAGATCCTTCTCACATGACTGTTTGATCAACACACAGTAACAGTAAGTCAAGCTTACTTCAGCCTGGAGGACTAGTCCAGCAACTAAAATACACTGAAACTGATGAAACTGTGGACACTGGGCTGAGATTTTACAAGATGAGAAAACAAGGGAAGGTGAAATGTTTGCACTAAGCACTGAAGCCCAGAGCGCAGAAACCAGCAAGAATCTGACATCTATTTAGCGACAAAGCAAGAGGCTGTGCTATCACGACTAAAGCGCAATGTTAACATTTAGAGATCACTATATTTATTAAACAGCATGGCATCAAATGCCTTTTTACTTATAAAATGGTCACTAAACTGGCTAAATGAATGCCAATAATAGGTTAACATGAAATTGATGCTGATGCTGAACAACGTCAATGAAATTAATGAGGGCTTGAAATGAAAATGAACAAAAACTGCACAGCAAAAGTGGTGAAGAAATGGTTAGCAGACAAAAACATTAACGTTTTGCAGTGGCCCAGCCAGAGTCCTGACTTAAATCCAATTGAGAATCTGTGGAGGGAGCTAAAGATCAGGGGGATGGCAAGGAGACCCTCCAACCTGAAAGAGTTGGAGCTCATCGCTAAAGATGAATGGGCAAAAATACCAGTGGAGACATGCAAACAGCTGGTCAGCAATTATAGGAAGCGTTTAATTGCTGTAATAGCCAATAAAGGCTTTTCTATTGATTACTGAGAAGGGTATGAATAATTTTGGACATGCCACTTTTTGTTCAAATGTAAATAAAAGCTGAGAAATATTTTTTCCACAATGATGCCTCTTGTACATCGTCTTATTATCTTCTGGGAGACGTCTGTGTCATTTCTAATAAAAAAAACTTGCTGGTTGAATAAAAGTAACTTTAAGTCAGAATTTGCCAGGGGTGTGAATAATTTCAGGCTTGACTGTATATATATATATATATATATATTTATATGTATATCTATATATCTATATCTATATCTATATATCTATATATATATATAAACTCAATATTTTAACTAATTGCAAAAGTCTATTGATTAATCAGTGAAATAATCGACTACTAGTCAATGAATCATTCTAATAATCGTTAGATTAATCGATTATTAAAATAATCGTTTGATACAGCCCTAATTTCGTAGTTTTAGTGATTATAATGGGAGTTTCTGCATAACTTGTGCTAACGTCATGGACTGACATGTTCGTCTATGAATCCAGAATGTGACGTGCCCAAAACAACACAAAAACATTGTATATTGTTTTCTACATCGATATTAGGAATCATTATTACAATGTAAAGAGCAATAATCCATAGTAATGATTTTTGCCATAATATTGCAGCTATTGAGCTCCTGTTTTTACATGTATAATTTAGATATACAATTTTACATATACAATTCTATGTTATTGAAAACAGTTTAAATTATTAATTCAAGTAATTGGGTACATTTAAGTATTTCACATAAAAGACTGCATATGCTTTTATAATCAGGTGATTATACAAATTTCCCTCACAAATTTAAAAAAATGCCCCTGGAAATCAATTCCAGAAGGCAAATATTGCCCCTTAAATGGAAAAGTTCATTTCTGACCCTGGTTAAGAGCTGATTTAAATTATTATTATTATTTTTTAATCGTGCTATTGAGTTGTCGCTGACTGTATATAAAAACAAAGGAACAGCACAAGCAGTGAATAATTGGTTATAATTTAAGAACTGATATATTATGACTAAGTTGTTTTAATTACTCACTTAGTGAAAAACAAGTCAGTATAGTCATCATCTTTCATTTAGGTCTTCCTAGAGATGAATTTAAAACTATTAGGATCTAACTAAGCTAGGTCATTCTGACACAAACAGATTAATGCAAGCAACTCTAGAAAGAACAGTGATTTGATGGAGAAAAAAAAATGCAGTGGTGAAATCATAAACGAAATTGCTATTAAGAAATAAGTTCAACATGAGACCAGTCTTACCTCCGTAAGGGTCATCTTTCGAACTCCGCTGGACCCTTTAAATGTTGGAGGGAGGGAGAGAGAAAGAAAAACAAAAACAATATGCATTAAAGGTGAGGACACAAAAATACAATATTAACTTCATAATTCCTGCTGTTTTGCTCCTACCTGAAGCCAGCCTAATTTTACTAGACAATTCAAGACTTAATAGCCAACTTTTCATTTAGGTAGCCCATCGACTAGTCATTTTTAATTATACACTATAGTTCAAAAGTTTGAAATCATGAGTAAGAATCATGAATCACAAACTGTTTTCAATATAATACTAAGAAAGCTTCCTTGAGTCCCAAATCAGCATATTAGAATGTTTCTGAAGGGTCATGTGACACTGAAGACTTAAATAATGCCTGCTGTAAATGTATTTTAAATTGTTAGAATTTTTCACAACATTACTGTTTTTTACAGTATTATTTTATTAAACAATTGCAGCCTTGGAAAATACCGGTAGTGCTTTTAAATGACTAATCGCAATAAATTGCATCCAAAATAAGTTTTTGATTACATAATATTTGTGTACTGTGCATATTTATTATGCATATATAAACACACACACATACAGTATATATTTATATTATATACAGGTGCTGGTCATATAATCAGAATATCTTCAAAAAGTTGATTTATTTCACTAATTCCATTCAAGAAGCGAAACTAGTATAATGAATACAATCATTCCACACAGACTGATATATATTTCAAGTGTTTATTTCTTTTAATTTTGATGATTATAACTGACAACTAATGAAAACCCCAATTCAGTTTCTCAGAAAATTTGAATATTGTGAAAAGGTTCAGTGTTGAAGACACCTGGTGCCACACTCTAATCAGCTAAAAACACCTGCAAAGGCCTTTAAATGGTGTCTCAGTCTAGTTCTGTAGGCTACACAATCATGGGGAAGACTGCTGATTTGACAGTTGTCCAAAAGACGACCACTGACACCTTGCACAAGGAGGGCAAGACACAAAAGGTCATTGAAAAAGAGGCTGGATGTTCACAGAGCTCTGTGTCCAAGCACATTAACAGAGAGGCAAAAGGAAGGAAAAGATGTTGTAGAAAAAAAAAGAAAGTGCACAAGCAATAGGGATAACCACACCCTGGAGAGAATTGTGAAACAAAACCCATTCAAAAAGTGTCAAAGCTACTGGAACCTGGTTTAAGGACCATGGTATCCCTGTTCTTAATTGCAAACTCACCTGACCTTAAAAAAAATAGAAAATCTATGGGGTATTGTGAAGAGGAAGATGCAATATGCCAGACCCAACAATGCAGAAGAGCTGAAGGCCACTATCAGAGCAACCTGGGCTCTCATAACAACTGAGCAGTGCCAAAAAACTCCATGCCACGCCGCATTGTTTCTAAAAATCCTTTCTTTGTATTGGTCTTAAGTAATATTCTAATTTTCTGAGATACTGAATTTCTGGTTTTCATTAGTTGTCAGTTATAATCATCAAAATTAAAAGAAATAAACACTTAAAATATATCAGTCTGTGTGGAATGAATGTATACATTATACAAGTTTCAGGAATTAGTGAAATAAATCAACTTTTTGAAGATATTCTAATTATATGACCAGCACCTGTATATATACACATATATATTTTTTGGTGTGTGTATGTATACACATACATGTGTATTTCTATACACATAATAAATACACACATATATTATGTAAACAAAAACTTTTATTTTCATGTGATTACTTGTTTGACAGAACTAGTAGTTTTGTATATCCTTTAATATTGAAAGTTTGAAACCTAGAAAATGTTTCAGTTCTCACATTCAGAATTTGCCTGTCATCTCTAGGGCTGCTCGATTTTGGCAAAAATCAGAATCACTATTATTTTGGTCAATATTGTAATCACGACACGACTATTTAAACGATTATTACGGGCCAAAACTCTATATAGTGATTAATTTAAAGGTAGCAATACAGGGAGAAAAAATATTGCTTTAAAAAAAATACTGAATATTTGTATGCAAATCTAAGTAGTCTAAAAATACTACAGAAATTGTATGTAATTATTTGAATGTAAATAAATCTGTAATAGTTAAACATGCTTTGTTTCTTATTAAAACTACAAACGTCCTTCATTCAAGAGCAGTGAGTGAATTTTCTCTTTTTATTTTTACGTTTTATTCATATTAGGGATGGGGCCGATCCGATCCAGTATCGGTATCGGGTTCCGATACCAGCTTAATTAATGGATCGGAAATTTCCGATCCAACCTAGAGAAATTTCCGATCCAGAGTTATGTCTACGTACAGTGCTGTCTGCTGAAATGACTTCACAAGTGATCCCGGGCTAGGTGACGTGTCTGTGCTCCAATGAGACACTGAGAGAGATGACATGCCTCCTTTCAGGAAATCTTCAGTTTGCAGGTAGCAGTTTAGCATTGAGCGTCATACATGTCCGCTGTGTGGAAATACTTTACGGTCGGAAACGCCGCAAAGACAGCAACGTGCAATGTTTGCAAAGCCGTTGTTCCGAGAGGTGGCACCTCGTGGATTTATTTAGTAGATTAACTGTTAAATATTACCCATCATAGAGTAAAAGTTTATAATTTGTAGACTTCGTGCGTGTTATTTTCTGTTTTTAACGTTGCCGCACACACCTGAAGCGAGCACGCGCACAGAGAGAGAGAGAGAGAGAGAGAGAGAGACGTGATTCAAACTGCGCGATTCACAGACTGATTACTCTTTAACGTCTCTTGAACAGAAACATTCATACAAAGTTATGTTTAAATACCCGTTGTTTTATTCTGGTAACACCGTCGGTTATGTCTTCAGTGAACCGAAACAGCTGAGAAGGAGATTAGGCCTTAAAGAGACAGCATCCTATAAATACCTGCAGTGAGAAGCACTAGTTATTTATCAATGAATTATTAAATTTCTGCACCTGAATACTAGTATTATTGATTTTATTAGTAACTTTATGTTGTATTCATCTACACTTGTCATTTGTGTTAGTGTTCTTGTTTTGTTACTTATTATATTAGTTCAGCTAGTTTTTGCTGTGGATTAGAAGTACTTAAAGTAAGCATTCAGTAATTAATAAACAACAAACTTTTTTTGTTTTGTTTGTTTTTTGCTGATCCGAAAAGTGCACTTATTGCACTTTTATTCAAAATGTTTAACATTTGAAAACCTTATTTTGTTGCTGCTACACAAGCAAGAATTTACTGAATTTATGTTGATCAGATGCACATTGTTCTATTTATAGTGTGAATATTTATTTTTTATTTCAAATATTTGAAAACCTTTTTGTTTTATGCAACAAGAGTGTATATTGCACTAGTATCTAGTAACCCTGTCTTGAAATTTAAATAAATATCAATTTAAACCCTTAAAGTTGCATATTTGTTTTCAGGATGGGATTTCTGCCATTTTCTAACCTCATACTTACCTCAAGTTGCTTTTTGGGAGATACTTAGACTTGCTTGTAGAGAAGTTTGTTACAGCCTCATAAAATCAACAATAATGATAATAGTCATAGTGATATAAAAGCAAATAGAGCTCTGGTATCGGAATAGTATCGGTATCGGCAGATATCCAAATTCAGGTATCGGAATCGGATCGGAAGTGAAAAAATGTGGATCGGTGCATCCCTAATTCATATTAGGCACAGAGACGGCAGAAGGAATATTATGTGTTGCCGCTGTACCACACGGGTAGCCTGGAAAAATCCAGACCCTAATCTATTAAGATTAAGGGTCTGGGATCGAGCAATGAAAACTGCCTAACTCGAGGGGCGGCACCAAGCATGCATTTGAAACTCTAACTGCACGCAATTGGATAACGCCACGACCAATCACAACAATACACGCTTAGCTACCAGCAGAGCTAAATGATGTTTCATTAACAAAGTTCGGGAGAAGCGCGTCAGATGCTTAGCGTAAACATCACAAGTCAATCAGCGCCATAGGTTTAAATACAGCTGACTCACCTCAATTCACTCGATGGTTTATCAGTAAACCTCCACCACCCCATCTCATCACTCCGAGTTCTCGCTACTCCTATTGGGGGGTAACATACTCTGGGTTCGGGCCACTCCCGAGCTCGGAGCCCTTCACCGGACAGCACGCCAAACAAGCACTACTATTCTCCGGCTAATTATATGTAAGCGTGAACTCGTGAACTGATAGATTAAACTCTTGCCGTATCCAGTCGGCAAAACAGCAAAAACGTCCTTCTTGCAAAGGAACGATTCGAGTTTTCGGTTTTCTGTTCCTCTTTTATATGGAAAGCCAAGTCTAACTCGTTCATTGTAGCGGCCAAAGCCGTTTCAAACAACTTCTTGTTCATCTGTAGCGACAGCGATCTTTCAAAGTTTACTATATGATTCGGACGTCGCAGTGCTGTCATAATCAGCTTAGCTCGCCTCTGGCCCGCCTACATCAGATACACCGATTTGATTGGTTCCCACAATTGCTTACGTATTGCAGTAACCTGCATCATTGCTCGATGCCAGAGTGTCTTGCAGAGACAATTCAAATTGTGCTCTCGCGAGACCTCTGGATTTCCAGGGTACCACACGGGTCCAATATACTGTTGCACACATATTTTCATTCTCAACTGTTTATGGTCATTTAAGACATAACTCTTGTCAGTTTACATGAATATTCACCAAGCGCCTCATTTTGAAATGTTGCGTGTATTTGAACGTTTAGGCGCACCCTGAGCTAAAAGATACCTTTAAATGTCCGTGTTCTGCTCCGTCTAGGAGTGCATTCACAGAACAGCGCAAGTTTTCTTATGCGCTATTAAAAACACAACATGGAAAAAACATTAATAAATCAAGCACGTCCCGTTTTATGAAAGTAACGTTACATGATTTAGCTGATTTGCATGTGAAATTAGGCTTTTATGGAGGAGCGAAAGCGCACCAGTGGAAAGGGGGCGGAATGGGGCGCAATAATCGTCTCATTTCGATTACTGCATTTTCATGATCGTTTGAAGGAGAAATCGAAACCAAATTTCGATTAATTGTACAGCCCTAGTCATCTCTAGAAAAACAAGCTAAAGTTCTTACAACCTGACAATGTCACAAGGGGCAAAATCTGCCATGGCACCAGGGGTGCCAGACAATCAGCAGACTGTCACAGCAGATGCTTCACACATCACTCAATAAACAACACAGGACAGGATCACAGTCTAAAATGACTGGAAGCCGCAAATACATATTTTTATAATGGCAATGTGTGGCAAGAGATAGGTCTTGCTTTTTTGCATTGATTGAGAATGATCGCATGTCTTCAGGCGAGACAGTTATACAACAAAGCTTGTCTGCCTGTCGTCAAAACAAACAGACTGAGACGGACCAGCATATCGACTTCAACTCTGCCAAGAGGTTGATATTATTACACACAATCAAGATTAGACTCCAGCCTACAGAAATAGTAACTGTATTTTCTGTGAAGACACACTAGATCTGACATATCACATGAGGCAATGACATAAAAGTGGCTATGATAAAGAAAAACTGCGGTTGGAAAAAAATCTTTGTAGTATCTCAATAAGAAAAATATTGTGGTGTAGAAAGGTGATTTTTTTAATATTATGAAATATTCACTCCTAAATGTCATTTTCAGGGAGTCACATCACATGATATTTTACAAAATCAATAAGCCTTACCTTTTTTAGATTTCCCAAATATTAATAAGCAGTAAGTAGTTTTATTAAAAAATATATAGTTGTATCACCAAAATTATATGATCTTTTAGTAACTCACCTTAAATTAAAAGGACAAAAAATTGTCAAATTTAAGATTACAACAAAGGCTGCACCAGATTATAAAGTTATAAATTGTTTTATAATATCAGACAAACTCTTAAAGCACATGTTCTTTGCCTCATGAATGGGTGGAAAAACATTGCTGTGATATCATGATCATCTCTTTGGTACAGATGAGACATATTTGCCATTGCTGATAGGTTTACGTAACTACATAAAAAATGCATTGAAGGTAATTCACCCATTTTCTCATGCTTTCCCAGACGACCGCTGAAAATTCTTGCAGTAACCAATAGCAACAGCTATTTTAAGTTGGTGTTAGTGAGGACAGATAAAGGTTATTTCAATGGCCAGCAGATCAAGATATGTGAAAGGACTTGTGATGTTGTCACACAAGTTAAGTTTGAACAATATGAGAGATGTTTAAAAGAGACAGCATACCTTGCCATCTCACTATGACGCAGGCCTATATGCATAAATGTGTGTATGCAACAAAAGTTACTCTCGAAAACATGATGATTGACACCACTTTAAGAATAGCAACTTTTTGACGTCTCACGTGTTTGGTATCCTCTATTTTTCAGCAAAATAATATTACAGCGACCAAAGACTCGTTACGTTTGCCCATTTTAACTAAAGCACCATTTACAGTACTGTCATGTTTTATATGGATGTTTGCTTTACAGAATGTGTTCGAATGGTCCACTTATTATAAGCATCTTTAGACTGCAAGTGTATTATAGGCTTGCTATTATTTGCCATTTTTAAAAGCAAGATCTGGCAACACTACGTCAAGAAATACCTCCTTCCTTGTAATTTCTTAAATCACAACTCTTAAGCTTTTACGTCATTTACAACTACACTGTAAAAAATTTGCTGTAGTTCTGCAGCTGGTTGCCAGTAACTTACTGTAGATTTTTAATTTATGTTATTTACTGGCAACAGTTTGTTCAAAGTTAAATGAACATTAAACATTAACAAGTCTTTGTCTTTACAGAATAAAACTATAAAATAACAACCTACTGCAAAGCATTCTGGGAACCAGAAACCTTCATCAACCTTTTTCTGTTTTTTTCCTTCAGATTTTGGTTCCCAGAATGCTTTGCATGAGGCTGTTATTTTAGTTTTATTCTGTAAAGATAAAGACTTGTTAATGTTTAATGTTCAATTAACTTTGAACAAACTGTTGCCAGTAAATAGCATACATTTAAATCTACAGTAATTTACTGGCAACCAGCTGCCAGTAATACTGTAATTTCTACAGATTTTGTTTGAAAAATTTCCGCAAATGCGGTTGGCACTATCTGCACTTTCCGGGAGTCAATTCGGTTGTCTCCCACATGAATTACTGAACTGTGTGTGTACAGAACAGGATTAGGAGAAGGAGAAGGAGAAGTTCACCTCCAGAACAAAAAAAATTACACAATGTAACCCCCTTGTCATCCAAGATGTTCATGTCTTTCTTTCTTCAGTCATGAAGAAATTACGTTTTTGACGAAAACATTTCAGGAATTTTCTCCATGTAGTGGACTTCTATGGTGCCCCTGAGGTAGATCTTCCAAAATGCAGTTTTAACACTGCACAATGAGTACGAAATGATCGCACGTTAAAAAATAAATACAACCTCACGTTATGTCAATCGACTTTACACACTGCCTCCGAACTTTCGTCCGTCATAAAACATTTGGATCAGGTTCGATTTTCTGCGTTTTCGCATCCGTAACAAGCATTTTGATAGGAAAGGATGACGAATGTGAGAAAACCGAGAAAAAAAAAAAAAAACGCATGGAAAATTTCAGACTCAGTGTGCAATGACCTTAAAAGCAGCTTTAAGAGGGCTCTAAACGATCCCAGCCGAGGAAGAAGGGGCTTATCTAGCGAAACGATCAATCAATTTGGAAACAAACTGACAATATACTTTTTAACCTTAAATGCTTGTCTTGTCTATGTCTGCATTAACAGTTTTTTTCCGGTTCAAGGCTGTTAGGCTATGTCGAAAAGCTCAGTGTTTACAAAATGAACATGAAAGATCATCAAACGCCCTTTACAAAAAAGGATAAAAAAGCAATGTAGGATGATTTCGAAGTTGAAGAAGAAAACGAGATGGGAGTTAAAGAGACCAGACGAGCATTTGAGGTTATAAAGTACATAAATTGTCAATTTGTTTTGAAAATTACTGATCGTTTCACTAGGGATTGCTTAGAGCCATTTGAAGCTGCATTTAAACTGCATTTTGGAAGTTCAAACTTGGGGGCACCATTGAAGTCCACTACATGAGGAGAAATCCTGAAATGTTTTTTTCTTTATGACTGAAGAAAGAAAGACATGAACATCTTGGATGACAAGGGGGCGAGTACATTATCCGTAAATATTTGTTCTGGAAGTGAACTTCTCCTTTAAGCATAAAAAGGTGAACTGACAACCAAATTTAGATGTAGTGTGCTCATGGCCACTGCAGCTAAATTTGGTTATCATGGTGTCAGTTCTGTTCCGTACACACACAAAATGAGAAATTTGGGGATTCACTATCATATTTTAATTTGGTTGCCACTGCTAAAAGACATGTACTTGGCCTACACACTCTTATCCAGTGTTGCTATGTACAGGAACTGTGATATATTTACTTGTTCCCACAGATTGCTGGACCCTTTCATCATCAGTCTGAAATTTCTATTCCTATTTCCATCTGCCTTAATTACACAAACAGATGAGTCACAGTGCAGCTTTCACTTTCATTACTTTCCACCGATCCCCTAGTCATCAAGCTTAAATCGCCACAGCAAACGAGACCATGCAAGAGACAAGCCATTTTGGTTAATTGGCACTCAGAGTCTCTAAATCACACAGCACAACAGAGCCATGCATGTACCTCTCCGAGAGGCCAACAGCCTCCAAAACGGAGTCCTCAGATCTGTAGGGTAAAAGAGTTATTTTAATGAGACCAAACTGTCAGCACTAAGACCTGTGTGAGCCAAAATTACCTCTCTGAGTGGTTGAGAAACTGAATGGATGTTTATTTGGATAGGTGTTTGCTGATTCTTGTGGATGGGTGTGGGTTTGTTGTTTGTTTGGGTGTTGGTTTGAATGGAGTTTGTTTGTTTGTTTGTATATGTATGGGTGAGTATTTGACATTTGTTGTTTGTTTGAATGGGTATTTGTTTGGATGGGTGAGTGTTTGTTTGAATGTTTGAATTGGTGGGTGTTTGTTTGGATGTTGGTTTGTATGTATGGGTGAGTGTTTGATGTTTGGGTGTTTATTGTGTGTTTGAATAGGTGTTTGTTTGGATGGGTGGGTGTTTGTTTGTTTGGATGTTCATTTGTATGTATGGGTGAGTGTTTGATGTTTGTTTGGGTGTTTGCTTGGATGAGTGAGTGTTGGATGTTTGTTTGGATGTTCATTTGTATGTATGGTGAGTGTTTGATGTTTGTTTGGGTGTTTGTTTGAATGAGTGAGTGTTGGATGTTTGTTTGGGTGTTTGTTTGAATGAGTGAGTGTTTGATGTTTGTTTGGGTGTTTGTTTGAATGTTTGTTTGGATGGGTGGCTGTTTGATGTTTGGATGTTCATTTGTATGTATGGGTGAGTGTTTGAATGTTTGTTTGGATGGGTGGCTGTTTGATGTTTGGATGTTCATTTGTATGTATGGGTGAGTGTTTGATGTTTGTTTGGGTGTTTGCTTGGATGAGTGAGTGTTGGATGTTTGTTTGGATGTTCGTTTGTATGTATGGGTGAGTGTTTGATGTTTGTTTGGGTGTTTGTTTGAATAAGTGAGTGTTGGATGTTTGTTTGAATGAGTGAGTGTTTGATGTTTGTTTGGGTGTTTGTTTGAATGTTTGTTTGGATGGGTGGCTGTTTGATGTTTGGATGTTCATTTGTATGTATGGGTGAGTGTTTGATGTTTGTTTGGGTGTTTGCTTGGATGAGTGAGTGTTGGATGTTTGTTTGGATGTTCATTTGTATGTATGGGTGAGTGTTTGATGTTTGTTTGGGTGTTTGTTTGAATGAGTGAGTGTTGGATGTTTGTTTGAATGAGTGAGTGTTTGATGTTTGTTTGGGTGTTTGTTTGAATGTTTGTTTGGATGGGTGGCTGTTTGATGTTTGGATGTTCATTTGTATGTATGGGTGAATGTTTGATGTTTGTTTGGGTGTTTGCTTGGATGAGTGAGTGTTGGATGTTTGTTTGGATGTTCATTTGTATGTATGGGTGAGTGTTTGATGTTTGTTTGAATGAGTGAGTGTTGGATGTTTGTTTGAATGAGTGAGTGTTTGATGTTTGTTTGGGTGTTTGTTTGAATGAGTGAGTGTTTGATGTTTGTTTGGGTGTTTGTTTGAATGAGTGAGTGTTTGATGTTTGTTTGGGTGTTTGTTTGAATGTTTGTTTGGATGGGTGGCTGTTTGATGTTTGGGTGTTGTTTGTTTGGATAGGTGAGTGTATGATGTTTGAATGGGTGTATGGGTGGGTGGGTGTCTGTTTGGATGTTCAGTTGTATATGGGTGAGTGTTTGATGTTTGAATGGGTGTTTGGATGGGTGGGTGTTTGATGTTTGTTTGTTTGGATGGGTGGGTGTTTGTTTGGATGTTAATTTGTATGTATGGGTGAGTTATGTTTAAATGGGTGTTTGGAAGGGTGGGTGTTTGATGTTTGTTTGGATGGGTGGGTGGGTGTTTGTTTGTTTGGATGTTAATTTGTATGTATGGGTGAGTGTTTGATGTTTGAATGGGTGGGTGTTTGTTTAGATGTTCATTTGTATGTATGGATGAGTGATTGATTTTTGTTTGGGTGTTTGTTTGAATGTATGGATGGGTGGCTGTTTGATGTTTGTTTGGGTGTTTGTTTGAATGAGTGAGTGTTGGATGTTTGTTTGGGTGTTTGTTTGAATGTTTGTTTGGATGGGTGGCTGTTTGATGTTTGGGTGTTGTTTGTTTGGACAGGTGAGTGTTTGATGTTTGAATGGGTGGGTGTTTGTTTGGATGTTAAATTGTATGTATGGGTGAGTGATGTTTAAATGGATGTTTGGATGGGTGGGTGTTTGATGTTTGTTTGGATGGGTGGGTGAGTGTTTGTTTGTTTGGATGTTCATTTGTATGTATGGGTGAGTGTTTGATGTTTGAATGGGTGTTTGGATGGGTGGGTGTTTGTTTGGATGTTCATTTGTATGTATGGGTGAGTGTTTGATGTTTGTTTGGGTGTTTGTTTGAATGTATGGATGGGTGGCTGTTTGATGTTTGGGTGTTGTTTGTTCAAATTAGTGAGTGTTTGATTTTTGTTTGGATGGGTGGGTGTTTGTATGTATGTATGTATGTACGTACGTACGTACGTACGTACATATGAGTGTTGTTTGTTTGGGTCTTTATGATGTGGGAATTGGTTTGTTGGTTTGTTTGTGTGGGTCTTTATGACATGGAAATTGGTTTGTTTGTTTGATTGGATGGATGTTGGTTTGTCTCATTTGTCTGAGTGTTTGTTTGGACGTGTGGGTATTTGTCTGTTTGAATGGGTGGGTGTTGGTTTTTTGGTTTGTATTTGGATGGATGGATGGGATGGATGGGGACAATAAGGAAGAAGGGGAAAATGGACAGATGGATGAGTGTGTAGTGGAAGAATGGAATGATGGACAGGTGGGTGGATGGATACACAGATTGATGAATGGGTAGGCTACATGGCTAGGTGAATAGGCAGTTGAGTACAAGGATGAATGAATGAGTTGATAAACAAAGGGACAGATGAATGGTTTAGATTGAAATTTAGATTGTCTCATAGTAATGACACATTTAACAGATTACAGAGAACTGTTAAACAGCATAACCTAAAATTAAAGCATAATTATAAATGTATCATTTACCTCATCAAAACACAGTTTTAACAAAGTCTGGCTTTGTTTGGCATTACATCCTTAAACCACAAAGCAAGTGAAATGACCAGTAAGAGAGAACACATGGCTCATCTTTTGAGCTAGTCTAGCTTAATAGATTCATTTTCTCTCAAGAGTGGTAGGGAGCAAATCTTGTACCTCAAGCACATGGAAACAAACATAGATTTGAGGTCATGAATTGTGGTGTGGATGTGCTGTCTGTGAGATGGGTTTTGAGGTTTAGATGTTCACCAGTCTGTCCCATTTCATCTGGCTGAGCGAGCGGGTTTCTGTCCCATTTTCACATTTATATTTAGAGCACAAAAACAGCCTAGGCCATCATCAAGACTGTGTGCGTGTCTCTGAGAGCACTAAAAATACTTCCAATAGAGTGCTAACTATGTCCTAATGTGGGTTACCCACACAAAATGCCATGATATTCTGAGCCAACAGACAAAACCACCCAAATAATGACCACCTAATTGACTTCAGCACCTCAGACTGCTCAAGTAAATCTCCACTTCATTTCCCAAGGGATGCTATTTTTACTTAGTGGTCAATGAAGACAGACAGAGAGTCGAAGAGAATAACCACTCGCAGGACAAACACTGTTAATACCATTTACATCCCAATAGCCAATTAGCTAATGCACAAAGAGAAAGAGTTTGAAGTGTCAGAGGGGTGAATACATTATGACTTTGTCATGCGTTTTGTTACAAACAGTTGAAATAGATTATAGCATTCTCATACACTGTCAGTGTAATAAATATTTAGAATACATGTTTGCTGTGGCTTAATCAGAAAACTGTTAACTGTTAACTTAAAAACCTGTTTACATACATTCCTGCAAACCTTCACGAAGCACAAACATGCCAAATGAAACATTTTCTCACACAACTGAGGAAACTCCTTAGCTCTTGGTCAAAGTTAAATTGCTGTTTACTGTCACAGTTACATAACCCCAATTCATACAAACGTAATTTGGCTTATATGTATACCACAAATTATATCATTAAATGAGAAAACTAATTTAATTTTTTTAATTTTTAATTTGATTAAATAACATGGGTGCGCCTGTGGAAAGTACTAGAATACAGGGGCAAACATAGTGTAAACCTGACCTGGTTAGTTTTAAATTTTAACATGCTAAATGTTAAAGTCGCTTTTATCGCTGTCTTATTAAACAATGTGTTAACATTATATATATCATGTCATTTCTCATGACATTTACAATAAATTATTAAAGACTGAACGTTACAAAATAAAGAACTACTCAAAAACTGAAGATCTCTGGCCAGTTTCGATACATTTGATTAAACGCTAACATCTCTTATTTAAAAACAAATATGTAATTTTCTAAACAAACAAAAAAATATAAATAAAGTGAGAAATTAGCGTGCTGAGCTGTTGTTAAAACTCAACATTTATAGAGAAAAAAAAAAAGCAGTAAGTCCAAAACAAACTAATTTAATAGAAAAACAAGCAAACGAATTCTTACCTGAACTACATTTGTTAATTAATATAAGTTAAAGTTACTTAATATTAGCTCTGTTGTTTGATATGGATGGGCTAATTAGCTTATAGCATGTTAGCCACTAATCCACATCATCGATCTGGATTATTTCAGGAAAACCTTACCATTATATATCAACTAAATTCAATAAAATTCACATACACATATCTAATACGTTACATATGTATTATATTTACTAACTATCAGCTTTAATGGATGAAATGTATTTTGTTGTTATTGAACAAAAGGCTTGACTCAAGCCAGTAAACACATTGAATCAATCCAGCGCTAGGAAAAACAGTGGATCCATGGCAACAGATCAACATTAAAACACCTAAAACACACATGACTCAATATCACTATAAAAAACATAATGGTTTAATTTACCTGGAGGGGCGGATAAGCCCGTGTCGGGTGGACCGGCGGACGCCATTTTGATTCGGGTTTACTGGACCCGATCCCTGACCGGAACCAGACAGACAGACTAGTGTCCGGTTCCGCCTGGACTGACTCTCTGGCACTCTTTACTGTCACCGACCTATCCCGAGATTATGAGAACTAATCATTTAATAATACAAAAAGCGTTTCTAACAACTGTCTACACAAACTATTATTAGATATTACGAAGATCAAATTATTTATAATCCAAATAACATATAATATCCACAGTTTATATGTGCATATATTGGCTACTGACAACAGTCTTGCCTTGTCAACGTCCCATTCGTTTGTGAAACAAACTGGCCAAGCCTTTATGTACAGTGCTAAAAATAACAAAACTGTTCACTGAACAGATAACATCTTGGACAGGTTGAGCATGCACGACATTTTAAGTCATTGCACAATGAGGCAAAAATATGGTTTTAATTTAAAATAATATATAAAAATACATGTTATTTAAAAGTAAAAAGAGACAACTCCCTGCTGAAAAAAAAACAAACAAACAAAAAAACACGATGGTTGGCTGGTCTTAGCTGGTTTAAACTGATCAAGCTGGTCTCCCAAATCTTTTTATGTCAAGCTGTTTATGCCTGAACGCGCGAAATGGAAGAAAAACATAATTTTTTTTATTATAGTTTATTATAGTTGACTCTTGTCTGAATGTATGTTTTTATGTGTTCACTATGTATGTATGTATGTATGTATGTATGTATGTATGTATGTATGTATCTATGTATGTATCTATCTATCTATCTATCTATCTATCTATCTATCTATCTATCTATCTATCTATCTATCTATCTATCTATCTATCTATCTATCTATCTATCTATCGTGTATTATTTGTGCTTGAGCACATAAATGATGTTGCCTGAGGACAACTTAGAATCACACAAGACTTTTTGTTTATTATATTTTTGTTTATATATCTTATTATTTAATATCATTTGTTAGATTTGTGGAAACAGAGAGGAAACAGTGTAAAAACATTTTGAACTGTCCAAGTAGTTCTTCTTTTATGTAATCTTATTAATCTGTAAGACATCTGGCAAGAAAACTGCATAAAAGACATACAGTTGAGGTCAAAATTTACATCCCCCTTTCAGAATCTGCAAAATGTTCATTATTTTACCAAAATAAGAAGGATATTTTCACATAAAAGATGTGGTGGATCAGAGGTAAATAATGATATAAATACTGTTCAGTTTTTTGCACAGACCAATCGTTTTGTACCTTAAGACATCAATGTGTCTTCACGAGCCGCAGGGTTTAATTTGGTTTTGTATGTGTATGTTTTTTTACTCTCAAAGATTTGGTTCCCATTGACTGCCATTATATTATTGACAGACTGCAAATCTTTGTTTGTGTTCTACTGAAGAAACAAAGTCACCTAAATCTTGGATGCCCTGGGGGTAAGCAGATAAACATCAAATTTTCATTTTTGGGTGAACCATCCATTTAATACTGTGTTGTTACCTGAATGATCCACAGCTCTCTCTCTGTGTGTGTGTGTGTGTGTGTGTGTGTGTGTGTGTGTGTGTGTGTGTGTGTGTGTGTGTGTGTGTGTGTGTGTGTGTGTGTGTATGTGTGTACCTGGTATTCATCACGTTGTGGGGACCAAATGTCCCCACAAGGATAGGAATACCAGTAGATTTTGACCTTGTGGGGACATTTCTCAGGTCCCCATGAGGAAACAGACTCATAAATCATGCACAATGAGTTTTTTTGATGAAGTAAAAGTGTGCACAATCTCCTGTGAGGGCTAGGTTTAGGTGTAGGGTAGGTGTAGGGCGATAGAAAGTACGGTTTGTACAGTATGAAAACCATTACGCCTATGGAATGTCCCCATAAAACATGTAAACCCAACATGTGTGTGTGTGTGTGTGTGTGTGTGTGTGTGTGTGTGTGTGTGTGTGTGTGTGTGTGTGTGTGTGTGTGTGTGTGTGTGTGTGTGTGTGTGTGTGTGTGTGTGTGTTTTAGTGATAGTTGTTCATGAGTCCTTTTTCAGAAAAATCCTTCAGGTCTCACAAATTATTTGGTTTTCCAGCATTTTTATGTATTTGAACCCTTTCCAACAATGACTGTATGATTTTGAGATCAATCTTTTCACACTGAGGACAACTGAGGGACTCATATGCAACTATGACAGAAGGTTCAAACGCTCAAAAATGCTCCAGAAGGAAAAACAATGCATTAAGAGCCGGGGGTCAAAACTTTTGCACAGAATGAAGATGTGTACATTTTTCTTATTTTGCCTAAATATCATATTTTTTCATTTAGTACTGCCCTTCAGAGGCTACAGAAGATATTTACATGTTTCCCAGAAGACAAAATAAGTTAAATTTACCCTGATCTTCAGATGTAAAAAGTTTTTACCCCCGGCTCTTAATGCTGAAAAAAAAAAATGCAAAGAATTTGTGGGACCTGAAGGATTTTTTTTTTTTTTGAAGAAAAGCGGTCAGTTTACTGATCAGAACAAACAAGGGACTCATGAACAACTATCTCTAAACAAAAAAAAGCTGTGGATTATTCAGGTAACAACACTGTATTAAGAATCAAGGGGATGTAAACATTTAAACAGGGTCATTTTTATAAATTCAACTATTATTTACTCTTGTGGACTATATGTTGAGCATGCATGACATTTTAAGTCATTGCACAATGGGGGGAAAATATGGTTTTAATTTAAAATAATATATAAAAATACATGTTATTTAAAAGTAAAAAGAGACAACTCCCTGCTGAAAAAAACACTGTACGATGGTTGGCTGGTCTTAGCTGGTTTAAGCTGATCAAGCTGGTCTCCCAAATCTGTTTATGTCAAGCTGTTTATGCCTGAATGCGCGAAATGGAAGAAAAACACAATTTTTTTTTATTATAGTTTATTATAGTTGACTCTTGTCTGAATGTATGTTTTTTATGTGTTCACTATCTATCTATCTATCTATCTATCTATCTATCTATCTATCTATCTATCTATCTATCTATCTATCTATCTATCTATCTATCTATCTATCTATCTATCTATCTATCGTGTATTATTTGTGCTTGTGCACGATGTTGCCTGAGGACAACTTGGAATCACACAAGACTTTTTGTTTATTATATTTTTGTTTATATATTTTATTATTCAATATAATTTGTAGATTTGTGGAAACAAAGAGAAAACATTTTGAACGGTGCAAGTAGTTCTTCTTTTATGAAATCTCAATAATCAGTAAGACATCTGGCAAGAAAACTGCATAAAAGACATACAGTTGAGGTCAAAAGTTGACATCCCCCTTTCAGAATCGGCAAAAAGTTCATTATTTTACCAAAATAAGAAGGATATTTTCACATAAAATATGTGGTGGATCAGAGGTAAATAGCTCAAAAATGCTCCAGAAGGAAAAACAATGCATTAACTTTTGCACAGAATGGAGATGTGTACATTTTTCTTATTTTGCCTAAATATCATATTTTTTCATTTAGTACTGCCCTTCAGAGGCTACAGAAGATATTTACATGTTTCACAGAAGACAAAATAAGTTAAATTTACCCTGATCTTCAAATTTAAAAAGTTTTCACCCCCGGCTCTTAATGCTGAAGGATTTTTCTGAAGAAAAGCAGTCAGTTTACTGATCAGAACAAACAAGGGACTCATGAACAACTATCACTAAACAAAAAAAACACAGCTGCGGATTATTCAGGTAACAACACTGTATTAAGAATCAAGGGGATGTAAACTTTTGAACAGGGTCATTTTTATAAAACTATTATTTGCTCTTGTGGACTTTATGTAAACATCTTTTATGTGAAATGTCTTATTCAGGTCAGTACTAAATAAAAAAAAATCTCTCCTCTTTTGTTAAAATATTTAGCATTTTGCAGATTCTGAAAGGGAATGTAAACTTTTGACCTCAACTGTAATATGCATTATACAAGTCATAAACAAAAAGTGGTACATATAATATGCATTTTAAAAGACATAAAAAGTGGTACAGGTTTGGTTCAAATCAAGTGTGCATATATTGAAATATGTGTGCTCTGTAAAAAAGTGATGCACATTCATAGTATCAGGAATTCTGTCAGACTTAGACCTACAGAAGCTGGGGGCAGTTCTTCCTCCTACTGTCATTATCCGCCTTGCCGATATAGCGCAGAAGCAGTTTTGTAGCACATTTGACACGGTTCTTGATTTTGGGTGCACAACAATGAGGCTTCACCTGCTCCTTTGCTTTACACATATCATTAACGTGCCTGCCAAGCTACAAGAAAATAATACAGTCAGTTTTAATGTAAAGCCAGTGATAAAATAACGCTTTCTTAAAAAGAGACAAATTAACCAACAAGCTTAGCCTTACCTCAGCCTCTATACAGGCAGGTCTCTGCTGTAACACCAGAGGGCAGCACCGTTTAACCATTTGCTCTACAGAAAAGGGAAAACCCTTCCTGTGGGGTGAAAAATTTGATATCAGTTAGTAATTCTTGAAATATTTTGTAAATAATTTTAATTTACCAGTGCCTACAGTTTGGTGCATGTTGGTACAACCATGAACTGTCTAAGAATAATAATAAAAAAAAGATTTAGTTGAATATATATTTGGTTTTCCATTGTCCTTGAACCAGTGTTTTGCCATGCAAAGGTATTTTTTAACTATCCTTGTTTTGACTGACTTTCATGGTCACTGATATCTGAAAGGAAACAGATAAACCTAAACATAGATAATAAAAGCACAAAAACAACAGCATGTCAGCTCATGGACATATTTTAAGAAAACAATGGCATGTGTTGCTCCAAATAACATAAAATCATATTATTCTAATAGCATAAAAGACGTGACTATTCCAGTATAAAAATATTTTTTATATATATTTTAAAAGAAACGTATAATTTAATTTGGCAAAAGTTATACACAAGTTACAAAACTAATCACGATTCTTGAAATTCTGTGCTTTTAAGCTTTGTATTCATCAGAGAACTCTGTATATTGTAGATTTGTACTGTATTTAAATACCCTGGCAAACAAATCATTTTTACTGACCACTTACTTGTAAGTTTATTTCTTAAACATGCAGTTTTGAATGAAAAGGATCTTACATGCTCTGGATGGCTGTATGTGTCTTGCACAATGTATCAAGGGTTGGAGGAGTAGAAGGAGTGCTGAATGCTCCATCAGTAGATCTGTATTCTGGATCTGGAGCAGAAGCTGCAAAACAGGAATACAGCTCTTCTCCCTTCTTCTTTCCACAACACTCAAACTGCTGTCCTTTGGCTTTCTTCTCATCTTTACAAAACTTATCAACCATCTTCTTCCACTGAAATAGACAAAAAGAGATACTCAAGAATATTAGTACTTATGAGTGACAAAAATCAACAGTTTTCAGCTTAAAGGAATGGTTATATTTACTGCTTAGTTCTGATATTCATATTTACATACAGCATTCTTTATATTTATTTTATTTACTGTCTATCCACCTTATTCTTTAGTGCAGAAGTAAGCCTATGGGCGAGACTTATGGTTAATTTGGCAGCTGTGGAGTGTTTTCACGAAGCATCATCAATCGGCCATATTGGCGGTATGAACGTAAACAATGCCACTGAACCGAACGCAACACACAAATTTTGATGATTATTGCTGCTAAAAATCATCAGTTATTGTCATGTTTTGGGCTGTACTAATTGGACAGACCGGTAAAAAAACATTTGGAGTACTACAGACTCACAAAAGTTATAACAAATCATGGAGAAGAGTGCAAAAAACTGAGGAACAAAAGGTGTTTGTGGTTGGCCAAACTGAACCAGAATTTCCAGGCCAAGAATCTTAAATTTATTTTTCCTTCAGCCTGAGGCTTTTGCTGTGAAAGGGCTTTTGAATTTGTCAAAAATATTACTTTTTATATTATAAAACAAACAAGCAAACACTGCCCAGATTAAAAAAGTAATGCAAAGGTTATGTAACACATTACTTTTTTCTATGAAAAGTAACTAAGTAACGTAAGTAGTTACTTTTTTAGGAGGTAACTCAATATTGTAATGCAATACTTTTAAAAGTAACTTTCCCCAACACTGTTCAATAGTACAAAAAGAGATACTCAAGAATATTAGCACTTATGAGTAGCAAAAATCAACAGTTTAGTAAGAAAACTGATGCTAGTTTTTTCCTTTTCAGCTTAAAGGAATGGATATATTTACTGCTTAGTTCTGATATTCATATTTACATACAGCATTCTTTATATTTATTTTATTTACCGTCTATCCACCTTATTTTTTAGCACAGAAGTAAGCCTATGGGCAAAACTTATGGTTAATTTGGCCACTATAGAGTGTTTTCACGAAACGTCATTAATTGGCCATATTGGCGGCACTGAACGTCAACAGCGCCACTGAATCGAACACAACACAAAAATTTTGATGGTTATTGCTGCTGAAAATTTTCTGTTATTTTCATGTTTTGGGCTGTACTAATCAGACGGACCGGAAATAACATTTCGAGTACTATCGACTCTCAAAACTTATAACAAATCATGAAGAAGAGTGCAAAAAACTAAAGAACAAAAGGTGTTTGTGATTGGCCAAACTGAACCAGGATTTCCAGGGCAAGAGTCTTGACAACATTCATGTTTGTTCTTATCATTTCCAGTCCGGTAGGTGAAATATTAGGCTAATATCTTAATTAATATTACTCGTAAGTATCTTTACCACCTATTAACTTTAGTTTGTCATAAAAATTGCGCCTTTTCCTGCTTACTAAGTCCTTCTCTATACGATTTAGCAGCTTCCACATGTTTTTTTCCGTGATTTAGAACAATTAGCGGAACAATGTATTCAGTAGCAGTGTTGGGGGTAAGTTACGTAATCAGATTCCATTTTTTAAGTAACTGGTAAAGTAACGCATTACTTTTTACAACACTGTTCAGTAGTATATTACAGTTTTTCTCAATTGCTAAAACACTATAACCAGTCTTTTGAACTAAAATTTCAAAACTATAACGCCATTTCTCAAAAAGCACACCCATTTCCCTAAACATTAAACACTATTCCCTGCTTTGACACATGAGTTATATTTGGTGAACTGTTACTGCAAAACTCTACACACAAATCCCTACATTTCTCAGTGCTTACACCATGTGGTCATTTAGAAAGCACAAGCATTCAATATTGTTCACTCAAGTCTGCGAAGTCTGAGCTCAATTAGCACACAATTACCCAAGTGGAAACACTAGGAGACAAAATTTAGCACACACCAATCAGAATCTTCAATGGAGATAAAAGAGCCAAAGTCAGCTTACAGTTTTTCTCAGTCACTTTGGTGCATTTCTCAGATCAGAAATGAAATTGCCAAAACTACTTGTTCAACATCCACATCATCTAGTCTCTTGTGCACATCATAAAAAGCTTCTCTTTCTTTTGATCAAGTTGTGATTGCTTTGGCACATTCATACAACTGATTATATACATTTGTCTGCGGTTTCCTACATTATCAATTGCTATTGTCATGTTGCTCAAAATGTATTATATAGTTCTCTGTGTAATAGTCTCACCCCTCAAAACATCAAGTCATTAGCCCATCGTATAAGTCATTACCTAAATGCAAAAATTTTTATCTAGTTGTCATAAACTGTCAATCATATATTCTACACATTTCTATTAGACTTTTTGTCAATTTGCCATGAATTATTCAAGTGAACGTCTAGGTTACGTAGGTAACCCTCGTTCCCTGAAGGAGGGAACGGAGACGTTACATGGGAACTCGCTTTGAGAGACCGATCATCTCTGAGCCTTATATAAAAAAGGCCAATTACAAATTGGCGAGTGGACGTGCGCGCCGGCCACGCCCCCGTACATACGGGTATATAAGATGGCCGCGCGCATCACTCATCAGGTTTTTGCTGAAGAGCCGAATGAGCCGGCGTCAGCGCGACGCCAGGGCCGTGGCAGGGGATGTAACGTCTCCGTTCCCTCCTTCAGGGAACGAGGGTTACCTACGTAACCTAGACGTTCCCCCTCAGTCGAGTCACTCCGACGTTACATGGGAACAGACCCTCTGGAACAGGCCACGGCCCTGACGCCGCGTTACGCACAGACCCACGTGCCAGCAGGCGAACGTGCCGGCAGGCAGATCCGTAACGTAACCTTCCCAACGCCCCGGGGGCCAAAGAAGTGGGCCCCTAGGGATGCCAGAAAACTGAAGCATGGGTTGGGGGGGCGGGGCACATGAACGGTTCTTACGCATGTGGAAATGAGAAAAATTCAATATATCCATAAGGCTAGGGATATACGAGGGAAACAGCGGATAAGCTGGAATAATAAAGGAAAGCCACGACCTGCGGGGCGAAGGAGACCCAGGCAGGAGCACAGTGAGGGCTACCCCGCATCTAGCCCTGACTGCGGGGCATGGAGGACCCAGGGTTCACCGAAGGGAACCTACTGGAAATGGCGCTCGGATCCGAATGGGAATGGCGCAGCAAGCCAACACCAGCCGCCCTCCCGCTCACCTGATGTCTATGTTAAGACACGGGAGGAGACGGCCTCTACGCGGAGGTTGTAGAACCTGGCGAAGGTATTGGGTGTCGCCCAGCCGGCAGCTCTACAGATGTCCGCTAGAGAGGCGCCGTGCGCTAAAGCATAGGAGGATGCAACACTCCGTGTGGAGTGGGCATGCACACCCAAGGGGCACGGCTGTCCCTGGTACAGATAGGACAGGGAGATGGCCTCTACCACCCAATGGGCCAACCTCTGTTTGGAGACAGCATTCCCTTTCTGCTGACCTCCAAAGCAGACAAAGAGCTGCTCGGTGCGTCTGAAGTGCCGAGTGCGGGCTACGTAGATGCGCAGGGCGCGAACTGGACACAGCAGCGCAGAAGCTGGGTCTGCCTCCTCCATAGGCAGAGCTTGCAGGTTCACCACCTGATCGCGAAAAGGCGTGGTGGGAACCTTGGGCACATAACCGGGCCGGGGTCTCAAGATAACGTGAGAATCGCCGGGCCCGAACTCAAGGCACGAATCGTCGACAGAAAAGGCTTGAAGGTCTCCTACCCTCTTAATGGAAGCCAAAGCTGTCAGGAGCGCTGTCTTAAGGGACAGAAATTTAAGCTCAACTGACTCAAGGGGCTCAAAGGGAGCTCCCCGCAGGCCCTGGAGGGCGACGGAGAGGTCCCAAGAGGGAACGAGGCGCGGTCTGGGAGGGTTAAGTCTCCTTGCGCCTCTGAGGAACCTAACGACCAGCGGGTGCTTCCCTAGGGATGATCCATCCACTGCGTCATGGTGAGCGGCAATAGCGGCCACATAGACTTTGAGAGTTGAAGGGGACAGCCTGCGCTCCAACTTCTCCTGCAGGAAGGAAAGCACGGCTGCAATCGAGCATTTCTGGGGGTCCTCACCTCGGGAGGAACACCAGTCGACGAACAGACCCCACCGCAGTGCGTACGCCTGCCTTGTAGAGGGGGCTCGGGACTGCGTGATTGTGTCTATCACGGCCTGGGGAAGGCCAGCGAGGTCTGACGCGTCCCGTCCAGGAGCCAGACATGCAGGTTCCAGAGGTCGGGACGTGGGTGCCAAATTGTGCCCATCCCCTGAGAAAGCAGGTCCTTCCTCAAGGGGATCTTCCAGGGAGGGGCTGCCGCGAGGGAAATAAGTTCTGGGAACCAGGTCCTGGCAGGCCAGTATGGGGCGACCAGGAGAACCTGCTCCTCGTCCTCCCTGATCTTGCACAGGGTCTGTGCAAGGAGGCTCACTGGGGGAAAGGCGTACTTGGGCCCCGGAGGCCAGCTGTGAGCCAGAGCATCTCTGCCGAGGGAAACCTCGCTGAGGGAGAAGAACTGCTGGCAATGGGAGGTCTCGGGGGAGGCAAACAGATCTATCTGGGCCTCCCCGAAGCGACTCCAAATCAGCTGGACTGACTCGGGGTGGAGTCGCCATTCTCCAGGGAGGGTGGACTGCCGTGAGAGCTGATCGGCTGCACGGTTGAGTTCCCCGGGAATGTGAATGGCACGTAGCGATTTCAGCCACGTTTGACTCCAGAGGAGCAGACGGCGGGCGAGTTGTGACATGCGAGGAGAGCGGAGGCCGCCCTGCCGGTTGATATACGCAACCGTCGCAACACTGTCGGTGCGAACAAGCACGTGCTTCTGACGCAACGTCGATCGAAAGCGACGTAGGGCCAGAAGGACTGCCAACAACTCGAGGCAATTGATATGCCACTGCAGACGAGGTCCTGTCCAGGAGCCCGAAACTGCTTGCCCGTTGCATACAGCACCCCAGCCCGTGGTGGAGGCATCTGTGTAAACCACAACGTGCCTGGAGACCTGCCCCAGGGGCACTCCGGCCCGGAGGAAGGTCAGATCTGACCACGGGCTGAATAGGCGGCGACACTGCGGGGAAACGCCAATCCGGAGTGTGCCACGGTGCCATGCCCGTCTCGGGACTCGGTCGTGTAACCAGTGCTGAAGCGGTCTCATATGAAGCAAGCCCAGCGGCGTGACCGCGGCTGCAGCTGCCATATGCCCCAGGAGCCTCTGAAAAGTTTTGAGAGGGACCGCTGTCTTGTCTTTGAACAACCTCAGACATTTCAGCACCGACTGCGCGCGCTCGTTGGAGAGGCGGGCTGTCATAGCGACCGAATCCAGCTCCACACCGAGAAAAGAGATCCTCTGCACTGGGGAGAGTTTGCTCTTCTCTCGGTTGACCTGAAGGCCCAGACGGCTGAGGTGCCGAAGCACCAGGTCCCTCTGCTCGCACAGGAGATCTCGAGAGTGAGCTATCAAAAGCCAGTCGTCGAGATAATTGAGAATCCGGATGCCCGTCTGCCAAAGAGGGGACAGGGCAGCCTCCGCGACCTTGGTAAAGACGCGGGGAGAGAGGGACAGGCCGAATGGGAGCACCTTGTACTGATACGCTCGACCCTCGAACGCAAACCGAAGAAAGGGCCTGTGGCGAGGTAAGATCGAGACGTGGAAGTAGGCGTCCTTCAGGTCGATGGCTGCAAACCAATCCTGGGGACGGATGCAGGTTAGCATGCGTCTCGTCGTCAGCATCTTGAACGGCAGCCTGAGAAGGGACCGATTCAGGACTCTGAGATCCAGGATGGGTCTTAACCCACCACTCTTTTTGGGCACGATGAAGTAGGGACTGTAAAACCCTGACCTCATCTCGGCTGGAGGGACAGGCTCGATCGCGCCCTTCGCCAGTAGGGCTGCGACCTCCGCGCGCAGGACAGCGGCATGCGTGTCCGAATGGACAGAAGTATAAAGGATGCCTCTGTACTTGGGCGGGCGCCTGGCGAACTGGATCGCATAGCCGAGACGTACCGTCCGAATCAACCACCGCGAGGGGTTGGGAAGCTGACGCCAGGTCCCCAACCGCTCTGCCAGGGGGATCAAGGGAACGTTGACCGTCGTGCCCAGGGTGGGGCAGCCTAAGGGAGGAACGGGAAGGGGACTGCGCCCAGAAGGAAGAACGTCCTGGGGGGGAGTCAGACTGCACGAGGCAGTGCTTACCTTCTTCCCTGGTTCCAGCGCTGGCGATAAACAGCTCCGGATCCGGCCTCGAGAGGGCAACCGTGTGCCGCTCGAAACGGGAAGGCGGGGCTGAAACCCCGGAGGTGAGAAAATTAGCTCTTTTTGTGAAAATTTGGGTACCGCCGACCCGTGGGCCGGCGGCAGCGTCAGGGTGCACAGCAACTCCCGGCCCTCCACCGGGAGCGGCGACGTAGATGTTGTCGTCGCCTGAAGAGCCATCTTCTCCACCTCCGGGTTGCCCGCGTCAGGGACGTTTCGCAGACCTCTTGCGTGTAGACGGTCCCTGAGAGGCGGGCGGCGCACCTCTTCCGCGGCCAGCTCGACGTCGCAACCTGGCCTCGTGTTGTTCGGCGGGGGACGGAGCTGGTTGGGGTTTCTCCTTCTCCTTGGAGGCCGCGGGGGGGCGCCCTCGGCGACGAGCAGGCGGAGGTTGGGCCACCGGCGGCGGGATGGTAGGCTCGCGGCGGGGCAGGATGTGTTTGATGGCCTCCGTCTGCTTCTGGACTGCCGAGAACTGCTGGGCAAAGTCCTCGACAGCGTCGCCGAAGAGGCCACTCTGGGAGATGGGAGCGTCAAGAAAGCGAGCCTTGTCGACGTCTGCCATCTGAGCCAGAGTAAGCCACAGGTGTCGCTCCTGGACCACAGCCGTGGACATCACCCGACCAAGGGAACGCGCCGTGACCTTCGTGGCCCGAAGGGCGAAGTCGGTGGCGGCGCGGAGTTCTTCCAAAACTCCCTGGTCAGGACCACCCTCGTGCAGTTGTTTTAACGCCTGGGCCTGATAGACCTGAAGAATGGCCATGGCGTGCAAGGCGGTAGCGGCCTGTCCAGCGGAGCTGTAAACGCGGCCCGCCAGGGCGGACGTGCGCTCACAAGCCCGGGAAGGGAGGTGCGGGCGATCCCGCCAGGAGGCAGCGCCACGCGGGCACAAGTGCACCGCCACAGCGCGCTCAACCTGGGGGATGGCCGCATACCCCCTGGCCGCTCCGCCATCGAGGGTGGCGAGGGGAGAGGAGCTGGGGCGGGACCGAGATGAATAAGGGGCCCGCCACGATCTAGACAGCTCCTCGTGCACCTCCGGGAAAAATGGAACTGGGGGGGACCGCGGCGGAGCCGCGGGAGCCCTCCCTAAAAACCAATCATCAAGCCTAGAGGAATCGGCCGGAGGTGCTGGAGGCACCTCAAGACCGATCCCCCTGGCGGCCCGGAGGAGCATAGCCGCGAGCTCGGCATCAGCGTCAGACGGAGCGACCACCTCAGGAGGGGGCCGCTCCGCCGAGGCGTCCGCCTCGCCCGCCGACTCTCCCTCTGATGCTGCGATGGACATCTCATCCTCTGCAGGAGCACCGAAGGAGACGCTCAGCCCGCTGGGCGGGGAAGCATACTGCTGCGGAAGCTCGACGGGGTCACGCTGAGTGAGAGAAGACCGCAGGGCTTTCTTAGCCGGCGGTGCATTCTTCACGGTGACTTTTAGGTCCCCCCCGCCCCGCGCCGCGGTGGCCGAAAAGCATTGACGGCTTAGCGACAGACCGCGGGAAGAGGGCGAGGGGAGCCGGCTCGCGAACGAGCGGCGGGACCTCAGCGTGGCCATGGTCATGCACTCGCAGTGCAGGCATGAACCATCCATGATCGCCGCTTCAGCGTGCTCGGGACCCAAACACGTGAGGCAGAGATCATGTCCGTCCGCAGAGGAGAGGAAACTACCGCACCCTGAAGCGCACGGCCGAAAAGGCATTCTGAAAAGAACGTCTGAATCGGCCGTGAGAAATTGACTCTTTTAGCTCCCGGTCTGCCCAGGGAGAAGCCGCGGGGCGGCTGTGCACTCGACGGGGCTTGCTCGCTGGAATGCAGGCGGCTTGTTGCCGTGAAAACGACAGCCCGCGGGAGGATCGCTGGTGCAAAATGAAATTGCTCTTTTAGGCACCAGCGGGGAAGAACTCTGGATGTTGAAGGCTTCTGTGAAGATTTCTTGATTCGAAGCAAACAGCGGCTCATACGAGAGGCTCTGAAAGCAAAGATCTGATGAGTGATGCGCGCGGCCATCTTATATACCCGTATGTACGGGGGCGTGGCCGGCGCGCACGTCCACTCGCCAATTTGTAATTGGCCTTTTTTATATAAGGCTCAGAGATGATCGGTCTCTCAAAGCGAGTTCCCATGTAACGTCGGAGTGACTCGACTGAGGGGGAATCTTGACTTTCACTAATGAAGATAATATAGATCAACCAATGATAAAGCAGTTCTCTGAAAAAGCTTAAAGGCACATCTCATGAACCTTCAATTGGAAAGCATATACAGACAGAGGACAACGCAGGAGTTACAAATTCTGACTGTGGGCTTTCTCATTTTTATTTTCACCTTTGTGCCCATATTTCTGTTTCTTTTCTGTTTCACAATGACGTTGTAATGCATTTTTTTTTGTTTTGTTTTTTTTGTCAGACCACTAGTACAAGTGTAACTGTGAATCCTATTCAGTCTTTTTTCAATCAATATCCCACCTATAGTAATGTGTAATTTTGAAGTGTAAGAGTAGGAGGTGAAAGAGGAAGAGGAGGAGAAGAAGGAGTAGGATGATGACGACAACGACAACATGGAAGAGACAGGAAGGGCAAGGGAAAGAAGACAAGCAGTCTCATATATTTTAGTTGATGGGTGCCAGGGTTGAATCAGGCATGCAAGAGGATTTGACCCCTGCTGCCTGGCCAGGACTAATTTAGCCTGTGATGCTGAAGAGGTTCTTTGGCCTGTCCCAGACCAAACACAGGATGTTGGGCAGAATAATTATTTTTGTTGTTGTTTGCTGTTTTGTTCTGTTTTCTACGGTACATTACTGTAAATTAAGAAAAAAAAAACACTTGCAAATGCATACATTTGTTGTGTTTATCATGTGAAAAGTTTTTTATTTTTATTGTTTTTGTAGTATTGTTTTGAATTTATCTCATCAGTGTGTAAAACTGTGTTGTAGTGTGTGTTTTTTTGATGATTTGTGTGTCATGTCTGAGAGAAAAGTTTGGTTTTTCAGCAAGATTGAGTTGTTTTGAGTGGAGAGCTTCATTTTGACCTCAATATAGGAAGTTTGGGGAATTGAGTTAGAAATTGTGGATTTGTGTTTAGAGTTTCGCAAATAAGAGGCACAATTTCAAGAAATGTGTTTAAGCAATTGAGAAAAACTGTAATGGTGTAATCACTGCTGTTGTTGACATCCGAGTATTTACAATATGACCACGCATCCAGGTAACTGACCAAACATGACGTAAATGCAAACCCTCTATACGGAAATAATGAGAAGAATAACAACATGCAGCAAATGGTAAAACTGTTTGCACTACAAACAAGTGTGTTCATAATTAAGATAATACATTAAAACAATATGGTAGCAGGACACACCAATTTGCAATATCACGCAGCAAAACACTAAACACTAACTGTTTTGTAAAGCTAAAAATAGTGGGACCTGGATCAGACAGGAAAGCAGACCCATAAAATGTACAAATGGCCTATATGGGAAAAATAAGGTGGATTGAAATCATTTATCTGGAAGTGTTTTCATGAGTTCAGAATAGTTCAAATATTTTGAATTAAACTGAATGATTTGCGATTTTTTTTCACCTTCTTTTCAGCACAGCGTTGTTCGCCCTTTTTGTCCTTACAGCACTGGTTATATTCTCTCTCCAGGACATTGATGGCCTTCGATTGACGGACCATCCAGCTGTGGCCAGTGCGAGGAAGACACTTGGGTGTGTATCGTGGTCGGATCTTGCGATGACCACAGATATGTCCTATGTTGGAGGAATCCGGACGTCCAGGTGGAAAACTGATGTATGGAACTTCGGTCTGCTTCATAAGTGCTTTCGGAGAAGCCACCAATAAACTGGATGATTAAAAAGAGTGGAAGTTAAGCAAGTTTAAGTATTCATACAGTCTCTCTATTCAGTTTTTCTTTTCCTCTGTCTCGTTTGCAATTCTGAATGTGCTCATTTTCACGGTGGGACGAATGAGTATTTGCTACATCCCAACCTACAATTAGAAAATGACCCAGTGTTGACGATGACTAATTTCTTCTTTTTGTGGGTTGAAATGATGACATACTTTCTTCGCTCCAGGAAAAATGACTCTCCTATTCATTTACCTACTTTCCGTTACAGTTTTGCTCATTTATTTAAGGATTTAATGTGTCAAAATATAATTTGGAACAATGACAGAGGTATGACTGGTACAGTATTTGACAAACCCATTAAAATGAATTCAAAGTTAATTATGTGCATAATAAAAACTGATTTTTGTATAAAGAACTCTGGATCTGGACCATATTAAGGATGATTGGAAACCTAGAAGGTTTATAAGACTTTTGTTAAACATGACCTCTTTTTTTTCGCCAAATGTATATTCCAAATCTGTTCATAAATGTGAGAGCGAATCTTGAAGAGAGGGAGTAATGTTTATTCCATTCAGGTCACTGATTATGTGCCTTTAAACCGTGGTCTAACCATTGGCCAAAATGTTTATCTCATACATTGGCAGTTATTATTGCATTAAGAAAATGTCATTAATATGGTAAAACAAGCTGTAATGTCATCTAAAAATGTACTTTATGAGTAAACATATAAACATCTGTTTTTAATTAAGCCAAAAATGTGTAATACTGTTGAATCTAACTGACTACATTGTGTTACATTAAAGGGATAGTTCATCCAAAAATTAAAATTCTTTTAGGGTTTACTTTTGTCGTTCCCAAACCTGTAAGAACTTTGTTCATTGTCAGAACACAAATTAAGATATCTTTTGATAAAATCTGATCCTGCATAGACAGCAATGTAACTCACACAGTTCAAGGCCCAGAGATAAAATAGTCAAAAAAAAATTAGTTTTCTTTGTGCACAAATAGTATATATAATAGTATAAATAGCTTATTAAAATGAAATGTGAACTATTGTCATATGGACTATGTTAATAATATACTTACTACCTTTCTGGGCCTTGAACATGTCAGTTGCATTGCTGTCTATGCAGGGTCAGAAAGCGTTCAGATTTCATTAAAAATATCTTAATTTGTGTTCCAAATATGAACAATAGTCTTACATGTTTGGAACTACATGAGGGTAATTATTGATTTTATAGATTTTCTTTTTTTGTTTGAACTATCCCTTTAATTAAAGTTTATGATTATTTTGATCTCATAGAAAAACAATCTGAAAGAAGAAATTATTGCTCATGTGCCTTTCTATTTCCAGTAGCAGCCGCATTAGTGTCTTTAATCTACTTATTTTCATCATTTTATCATTAAATCAAAAATTGACAGTGTGTGTTATTTTGTGTCATAGATGTCATGTAGAACAAGAATAGAAATATGCTACTTCATCAGTTACAAAAAAAAAAAAAAAAACACTTTCTCAATGTTGTATAAAATTTATTTAGCATTTTTTTTGTAGGTATTTTAACAGTCTTTTCATTATTTGAGACCGTTTATCATGTGGCATAACCAATGTTGGTGTCCAACAGGATTCGAAGAACAACTAGTCAGGAGCCACAGGTTCAAAATTGAGAGTATTTACACAGGATGGTAAAGCTCGATGAAGAGAAGAACACCTCCCTTTCCTTCACTAAGAGTGTGTCTCTACATATTCTATATTAGAGTGTGCTACCAGTAGCATATTTGTACTTCCCCAGTTGATATCTATAAAAAAGCTTGAACATTGCCAAATACTGTACATGCATTTTACAATTTACAAATACAGAATAAAACGGTACACAACACATCAACATTACAGTTATTAAGAAAAAAAAAAGAAAAAAAAGGCCTAATACATCATTAAAACAGTTTCGGCTTTTGACTTTGAGGCTTTAGATATGTAAAAAAAAAACAGTGGCAGCTATTATAAAACACAAATGATAAAGGTGAGACCATGACTTACAGAAATATATATCATAAAATAAATGATAAAATGTTTTCTTAACATCTTTCTGTAATACTGATATGTTGTTAAACCCTTAAGCATTGTAAAGATTCATTTTGATTTTGATTCATTCAATTAAACATTACCAACATTTGATTTTGGCAATTCGATTTGTAGAAGAAAATGCCCATTAAAAACCTCATTAAACCAAAAACATACTGCATGTTAGGGATGTAATGATGTACCCAGAGACAAAGAGATGAGTGGAGTCGGTTGAGATGTTAAACAAATCGTGATGCAATTCAATGTCTCTGTATAATGCTTTGTTTTCAGCAGTAACCAAGAAAAACTCTGCATTGCTGCTGCTCCTTTAGCGCCACCTGCTGTCAGAGAGCTGTCAATCAGCCTGTCAGCTGTTTTTGTTTCGTCCAGATGTGTTTTATTTAGTATAGTTATGTAGTATTGTCAGACCATTCTATTTTTGCAACAAATTTCAAAATTATACAATCTGACTTACATCAAAAACTGCTCATGCTGCATGTGAGTAGCACCTTTCTAATAAAAATACAGCAGTTGCCTCTAGTTTTAAATGAAAAGAGGATTTCTTTTATTTGATTAATTTGATTTATCAAATTTGGGATTGGTTTTAAAATTTATAATTAAGTTTTGTCTTTTGACATATTTTAATTTCACAAAGCAATGTGCAACATTTTGTCAGAGAAATGATAAAAGTACATGTTTTAATTTATAAATTGTCTTGAATCTCATTTTGAAAAAAAAATCGTATTATGAAATCAGTTTCATGATTTGTGTCACTGCGTGAGTTTAGCGAATCATTACATCCCTACTGAATATACTCCAGTAGAAACCTACCCTTTGCAAGCGCTGGCATTATATTTGAAGCCTCGAATCTTTTGTGGAGTGTCGCAATTTGAGACCTCGTCAGAGACTTCATATGAAGAATGTGAACCCTCCTTATCAAAACAGCTCCATCTGGCTTTGCCACTCGTCTTGCAGCAGTAGTAGTGACTGGTCTTAATAGAGAATTCCACAGCACAGAACGCAGACAGACTCTTCTTCCACTGAATGATTGGAAAGACAATAATCAGAAATAAATAAACCTGCACAATGAAACCAAGAAAAAGAGACCACAACAGTCATAAAAGAATTCCAAGTCAAAGCTGTTTACTTGGACACTGGCCCATTTCAGACTGGAAATATTTTAGATTCTTTCTCATCAAAGACTCAACAGTGAAAATGAAAACAAAGACAGATTTTGTCTAAAGCGGAGATATTTCCTCAGTGGTGCATAACATGTCCATATAAAGTCAAAGTAGACAACAGAACTGAGCTACATCAAAAAACATTAAAGTCAATGCAGATGCAGTAAATTACAAATTTACGGAAATCGTGGGAAAATAACTGTCTTTAACCGTCTAATATGATTTAGTAAGAAATGCACTTTCAGTAGAAATGTTAATCCTCCTAAATTTCCAGTGTCTGCTTTAGTCATGTGAGGAATCTAAAAGCAGTTAAAAACTGGATCATTTAAACCAGATGCGAGCATAAACAAACACTGTGACTCAGTGGTGCTAAAACACTAAGGTTTGTTTTGTTTGTTTGCGAAGGGCAACGCTGCCTCAAACAATGGCAAAGGTTTGGGTGCTGGATGGAAAAATCACAGGCATGTTTGGGAAACCTGTTTGGAAACAGGCAATAGAGTGCTTCAGGGACGACATGTTAGCACAAGCTAACACTTTAGCACTTATGGTTCTATAGTCCTGAAGTCAATGGGTTGAATTGAGGAAATTTTTTGGTATACATGTCATTTTTCCAGAATTTCTATATTGTTTAAAATATCCGGGTTTTGGCTTTGTTGTCATGTTTTCAAACTTGCGGAAGGTAAATGATAGAACAGTAGTTTGACTAATAACATGCGGGCATGTTACAAAATTGACCAATCGTGGCGCATGAGAAGGCAGGATTTATAGAGAACAGTCAAAGCGGTGCAAAAAGCCAAAACTTGGATATTTTAAGCAATAGAGAAATCCTGGTCAGGATGTGTCTGGGAAAAAATATGGCACGTATGGTCATCCTTTTTTACTTGTGTTGAAAAATGCAGTTGCAAACTAATTTCTAAATGGGGGTTTATTTTATTTGTATTTTTTTGCTTCTGTGATTGTACGCTACCAGTCAAAAGTTTTTGAACAGGAGATTTTTTATGTTTTTTAAAGAAGTCTCTCCTGCTCACCAAGCCTGCATTTATTTGACCCAAATTACATTAAAAAAAAACAGTAAAACTTAGATTTTTTTTTTTATTTAAAATATTTTTTTTCTATTTGAATATATTTTTAAAAGATTAAAAAAGACTGACTCCAAGTTTTAGAAAGGTATAGTGTATGATGTTACAAAAGCTTAAATGTTGATCTTTGATTCTTTCTATTAATCAAATAATCCTGAGAAAAAAAAAGTACTTAACTGTTTTAAATATTGATAATAATTCTAATAAAAATGTTTCTTGAACAGCAAATCAGCCTATTAGAATGATTTCTGAAGGATGTGACACTGAAGACTGGAGTAATGATGCTGAAAATGTAGCTTTGATCAGAGAAATAAATCACATTTTAAAATGTATTCTAATAGAAAGAAGTTATTTTTTTTAAAAAAATATATTTATTTTGGATCAAATAAATGCAGGCTTGGTGAGAAAAAGAGACTTTTTAAAGAAAAAAGCATTACAAATCTTACTGTTCAAAAACCTTTGACTGGTAGTGTATTCAGCATTAAATATAGTATAATCAATTAATCATAGAAGTTGTGTTCATTTGTAAAGATAATCATAATGAACAAAACATGTAAGTATTATATACTTTTGTTAGTCTCAGAACTGCAATAATTTAAAACCCAATGGAAAAAAAAAATCCCATTAGGTTTTGGGTTTAACTTCCAAGTTGGCCTACAAAAACCTGTCAACACTTTATTTCTTTTGTTGCTGTTTCCTTTTAGTTTGGTCATTCTCAACCAGTCTACAGGGCAAACTTCAGAGAGCACCAATAAATTATTTATATTAACAACTTTAATTAAAATGCTTAACAACATTTTTGAGTTTATATATTATTTCTACAACAACAGAAGTACCAGAGGCATTTCCTCCGAATATTGTCTTGTGAAAGCTATACCTGTCATTGGAAGGTATAATATTTTCAAGAATCTCACCGCTTGTTCAGCACAGCAGACTTGCTCTTCCTCTGTTCCATTAATGGCACAGCAGACACCGTACCAGGACTGGAGTTGATTGACAGCATCAGCCTGTCGATGCTCACTGCCATAGCCTGTCTGAGGAAATGTGTCCTTAGGGTACCGGACCGGAGCTTTGTGAAACCGACAGATATCTCGCAGGTTGCTTATAGTTGGAAAGGCTGGGGGGAAATGAACCTCTGGTGCCATCCTGGGTCCCATGGAGCGAGGGCTAAGACCTGGGCGACCTGATGAGGCAGATGAGAGATCTTTAATTTTTACAAACACCAATTCTAACTAAAAATGTGAACATTTCAATTTTAAAATCAAACACTCTGGAACAGCACTTCATATAAACGCATAAAAGGAAATCAAAACACATTATAGCATGCAACTCTACCTAATGGGACATTCTCAGGATGAAAGTTTGATTCTGCATTGTGGGTCTCGTCTGACAAGCCAGCTAAATAGACATAAAGAAACCCAGGAAAGGATGTAAAACACCATCCAACAGATGAATGAATTTGTCATTGAGAAACACGCAATGGAAAAAGCAAACGATAACTCACCCATCACTTTGGAAAGGTCAGGGATGATCTGTCTCTGCATCATTAAAAAGTCCAGCTCTGAAATTAGACACAGAAAGTTGCTTTACATATTTTAAAAAATACTTTTTATTTTATTGATTAGTAACACTTAACAGCTACAGAGTCAACAAGTCAGCACATTTATTTTAACAAATCAAAACACATATTTATTATCAATCAACAGGACAAGTCAATCTCTGATCATGACCGTACCCTCAGGGGTGAGAGGCAATTCTCTCTGAAGGCCATCTGCGAACCAAAAAGGGAAAAAAAAAAAACAATCAGGTCAGGCTCCTGATACAAGCATGGCTTAGCATTAGTGCAAAACCCCAAACATTTCTCTAGGACATTTCTTTGCTTTTTATCTCCTGGAGAACCAGAAAACCCTAAATAGAGCCAGGGCAGACTGATAACAGAATGGCTTGAGAGGAGGCTGCAAAATCTTAGCAATTCTAATAAGATTTAGTGGGCAAAAATGGTCCACTGTCTACTTGCTACTGACAAAAGTGTAGCGATGTATGAAGGTGGTGTGACCACAGCAACGTTTGAACAAAACATAATGCTGAATTACACTACCAGTCAAAAGTTTTTGAACAGCAAGGTTTGTAATGTTATTAAAGAAGTCTCTTCTGCTCACCAAACCTGCATTTCTTTGAGCCAAAGAACAAGAAAAACAGTCAAATTGTGAAATATTTTTAATAATTAAAATAATTGATTTCTATTTGAATATATTTTAAAATTTAATTTATTCCTGTGATTTCAAAGCTGATTTTTTGGCATCATTACTCCAGTCACATGATCCTTAAAAAAATCATTGTAATATTTTGATTTGCTGCTCAAAAAATATTTATTATTATTGTTATTACTATTATTATTATGTTTTTTAGTTTTCTTTGATGAAAAAAAAAGGTTCAGTTATCTGAAATGTAAATCTTTTGTAACATTATAAATTGTCATCATCACTTTTGATCAATTTAAAGCATCCTTGCTAAATAAAAGTATTAATTTACATCATTTGTTTCTCAACCTTTTGAATGGTATACTGTATAATGTTACAACATTTTTATTCCGGATAAATGCTGATCTTTGGATCTTTCCATTTATCGAAGAATCTTGAAATAAATGTGCTCAGCTGTTTTAAATACTTATCATAATAATAATAAACGTTTCTTGAACAGCAAATCAGCATATTAGAATGATTTCTGAAAGATCATGTAAAACTAAAGACACTGACACTGTAATATTTCTTATTTGACAGTATTTTGGATCAAATAAATGCAGGCTTGGTGAGCCTGTTCTTAAAAAAAAAAAACATTAAAAATCTTACTTATTTTTTCAAAAACCTTAGACTGGTAGAATAAATAATTGCTGTTGAATCTCTGTCGTGCTGACATTTGCAGTAACACATGCGGGTTTGATTATGGCATAAAGTCGACAATAATTCAAACAGACCTTCATAAACCACCGTGTCAGTGACATCCCTTTGGTGGACAGGAGACTCTGAAAAAGTAGGACACATTAGGATTAGGCATTAGTCATTAAGGGGAAAAAAAACATGGATAACACCCAGAACATCTGGACGCATGTTTTTATGTAACGTTAACTCTGGTATCCACGGAAAAGATCTGATCACATAATACTGCCGTACAAACCATAAATAAACAACAAATAATTTCTATACTATCGTAAACGCCATTCGAATTTATATTCCTTCTCTTAAATTCTGATCATAAGATATATAGTATACAAAAGTGATTAATGTCTGAGCTACGGTCTGTGCGAACGACAACATCGGCGTGACGCAGGCCGAAAAAGTTGCATTTACCTTCCGATGCATAGCACAGGAGTGCGAGCAAAAGCGTCAAATAAAGTCCCATGCCGAGTGAAGAAGTCATGGTTGGTGATGTGCCTTCAGTCAAATACTTCTCGGTTGAAGTTGAAGTGTATGAGACGCAGAGCCTGCTGACCGTGTGTTCACCGTTCCGCTCTTGAGCTTTTAAAGGCAAAGCCTCCTTTACATGAGTCAGGACGCGTCAAGTTTAGGAGGCGATCATAGGGAGGAGGAGGAGGAGGAGGAGGACCATCTTCTGCTTTCTCAGGCTTGCTGACACACTTTAACTGCTTTCACAGAATTTCGCTTTTGCTTGTACATGCCCCGTCCTTTACCAGCCTAACCCCGAAAATAAGTCAGACGGGTAAGGACGGAAACGACGGCAGTGTTTATTGTCAAAAATACACTAATTTCCATGTCACTCCCTTTCCCAAATTTGATACACACGAGTTGCGTTTCTTCCTAAATATATTTTCTTCCTAACAGTATCCAAATGAAATCATTTTCTTTGTGACTTCACCTACTTCATTATGACATTAAAAAGAACTGACAACAAAAAATCCCTACCTATGTACTTTTCTTGTTTTACTGTATCATCATATTTATTTGATACTTTTTACTGTTATATTTTGGTACTGTATTACATTATATATATATATATATATATATATATATATATATATATATATATATATATATATAGGGAGGGAAAACTTATTTGATCCCCTGGTGATTTTGTACGTTTGCCTACTGACAAAGAAATGATCAGTCTATAATTTTATTGGTAGTTTTATTTGAACAGTGAGAGAATAACGACAAAAAAATCTAGAAAACGCATTTTAAAAAAGTTATAAATTGATATAACATGACTTGCAAAACCCTTGCTGGCAATCACAGAGGTCAGATGTGTCTTGTAGTTGGTCACCAGGTTTAAAAAAACATCTCAGGAGGGATTCTGTCCCACTCCTCTTTGCAGATCCTCTCTAAATCATAAGGTTTCGAGGCTGATATTTGGCAGCACAGATTTTCCATGGAACTGAGGTCTGGAGTCACTCCAGGACCTTAATGTGCTTCTTCTTGAGGCACTCCTTTGTTGTCTTGGCCGTGTGTTTTAGGTCCTTTTAATGCTGGAATACCTATCCACGACCCTTTTTTTCCCCCTGGCTGGGGGAAGGAGGTTGTCACCCAAGATTTGACGGTACATGGCTCATCTATCATCCCTTTGATGCGCTGCAGTTGTCCTGTCCCCTTAGCAAAAAAACACCCCTAAAGCATAATGTTTTCACCTCCATGTTGAACTGGGGATGGTGTTCTTGGGGTCATAGGCAGCATTTCTCCTCCTCCGAACATGGCCAGTTCTCCTTTGAATCATTTAGATGTTAACTGGCAAACTTCATATGGGCTTGTGCATGTGCTTTCTTGAGCAGGGGGACCTTGTGAGCACAGCAGGATTTCAGTCCTTCACGGCATAGTGTGTTACCAATTGTTTTTTTGGTGACTATGGTTCCAGCTGCCTTGAGATCATTGACAAGATCCTCCTGTGTAGTTCTGGGCTGATTCCTCACTGTTCTCATGATCATTGAATCTCCACAAGGTGAGATCTTGCATGGAGCCCTAGACCGAGGGAGATTGACAGTTATTTTGTGTTTCTTCCATTTGCACAATCGCACTGACTGTTGTCACCTTCTCACCAAACTGCTTGGCGATGGTCTTGTGGCTCATTCCAGCCTTGTGTAGGTCTACATTCTTGTCCCTGACATCCTTGGACAGCTCTTTGGTCTTGGCCATGGTGGAGAGTTTGGAATCTAATTGATTGATTGCTTCTACGGACAGGTGTCTTTTATACAGTTAACAAACTGAGATTAGGAGCGCATAATAATGTCCTGTGACAATGCTTACATTTTTCAGGTTTGTTCTGGTAGAAATTTAATTAATAGCATTAAATAGTATATGGATGAAATATACCCTAATCCTTGCTAAAGCTACAAAAGTCATAGCCTAGTATATTCAATGAAGAAAATGAGTTATTTTCTTTGGATTTGTTTCTTTTGTTTTCTTGGATTAACATTAAGGACACCAACAACAGCTAGTAAATTAAGCAAGGTCACTGTAAGACACAACACATGGATCCAATTTAATGAGAGGCCTATCTTAACTGTTTACATTTACTTAAGACATAACCAACATTTTTCGAGAAGACACAGCACGCAAGTAATAATTTAAGTTCTTTCAGGTCTTCTTGCGCTTAAATGCTTTAATATCGCTTGAATGTTTAAACTGTTTAAAACATTTTAAAACGTGCAAATGATAAACATTCAGGGAGTCCTGTCCCAAACGTCTTTCACACTGGCCCTGGACAGCCGATTAAAATTGCTTGGGGGCCCCCCAACAGCCGTGGACCCCTGTCATCGCCATCACCTTTCGGCCCACTAGTGATAAACACCAAATATTAATAAAAATACTTGAACTAAAAAGTTCAAATTTAGGGTTAATGTTTTTGGAGAGTTGTTTAAAGCTGACATTGAAAGCTAGGGAAAAATATGTGTCAATGGAACTTTGACTCATAACCTACTCACTGGATGCCAAGTAACAACTAACCTTTCTCTTCCCTTTGACCATGCTGTATTAGTGGTGAAAAAAAACATCTGTTGACTAGTCTAATGACCACTAGTCCAATGACACAACCCGTTTCACTTACGACACCAGCAGGGTTGGGTTGCCAGGTCCTGAATGTATTCAGGGTGGTGTGATGATGGTTTCAATGTCTATAATTCCTGGAATTCCTGTCTAACAAGTCTAAACATTGTGTAATCACTTGCCTTAAACCAATGCAGTACAGATATTCAAAATTACCATTCGTTCTTCTTAGAATTCATCCTAACAATGCACTTTTAAGCCTTAAAGTGACTCAAATATGGCTATATATATATTATAGATATATATATATATATTCTCCTTGAACACGCTCATTGAGATTTGTAAATATTATAGCATTTGCAGTTTATTATTTGTTTTAAGTTTCAAAATTCACTCCTTGATGAGATTTGCCAGCATTACTAAACACTATCATTACAACACTACATGACTAACCAGAGATAAAACTCCCTTTTTACCATTAAGACAAGATCATCGAAAACTTTTAAAAACCAAATCTATCTTAACCCTATAAAGACTACTGTATCATATTTGATTTGCCAATTTCTAAAGCCTCTAATCTGTCAACATGATTAAAGTTGGCTTTGTACACTTTGTACCTGATTTATTATATTTATATAATTTTAAAAAAAGTCCACCTTCGGATGATGGCCACTTGTGTTTTTGCTGTGAAATCTTTAATTAATCATTCTAAAGTAAATGCAAGAATAACTTTTATATTGTTAGTCATATTTGAAAATGAACACTAACTAGACTGAAGCAACATTTATGTTTACTTAATCATTTTTAGAAAAACCATTAAAATCATTATCATATAAAATATAATTTAAATATAATCTTACTAAGACATAAGATTGGAAAAGACAGACTGACAACTGTCTAATTAACTGTTAATTAAAACTGAGGTGTTTATTCTCCTTTATCATACTATATGAGCCATAAAACCCAGATACATCAAATATTATGCTCAACAATGTCAGGGTTTACAAGTTAACATTTTCTCAGATCAAAACTAGTCAGTCTATGGTCATTTAATTGTTGGTCTCCTAATACATTTGAGGATTATTTTATTTGAACTGAATACTTTGTTACTCTTACTCAACACTCTTAACAAATGCAGGGTTAAGTACAACCTAGTCTCGCGTAGCCAGACCTTCAGACTGACGGCTGAAGGTCTGGAATTCATGGCAGCTTTAATTGGCCAAGGCCCGCCCATAAGGCCGTTTGACCGACATGTCAAACTACCAATCACAGTTCGTTTCGTTCAGCGTCACGTTTCGGGTTGTAGAAATGCCCCCACAACAACAGACAGGCATGCAACAAGTCAGTCATTGAAATAACCAGCATTGAAAGTTAACGAAGAAGAGGGAGAACAAGCAGTAAGTCAGTAATTTGTTCGCGAACGTCGCAAATGTGTATAACAACAACGGCGTCTACATAAGCACCTTTTAGCAAAACGCGAGTAAATCAGTCTGCGCTTGGTTTCCCGGCGGACCGAAAATAAACGCGACACTCGCGTGTTCCGGAAATACGGTCAAATTCAACTAATCAGATGACGACTTCGACATTCCTGAAGTGTTTCCAGTTAAGTGTACCATATGCATCAGACGTTTAGCCAACGTTCCGTGGGCGTGACGTCTGAGGCTGAGACTAAGTACAACCCAACAATGGGTGTAATATGGACAAACCCAAAGACTGGGTTGTTTTTGAATGTTTAACCCAACCTTCTGGGTAGTTTTATTTAACTCAACTACTTAAAAAAAAAAAGCTATATGGCTAGCTTGAAATGAACCCAAAATTGGTTGTAAATTAAAGAAGAAAAAAGGATAAATTACTAGAGGCATCAGCAATAATCAAAAGGTGAACATTTATTAATAAGCAAATTTATACATGTTTATTATTGAATTGTTAATAATTTCCAACCTTCACTGGGTTTGTCCACATTTCACCCAGTGCTGGGTTGTTTTTAACCCAGCATTTTTTAGAGTCGAGTATTTTTTTTCTTGAGTAATATGCTATATCCAGTTCTGAATAAGGGAATTAAAAAAACAACTACTCTTAATAATGTTTTATTTATGTCAGCTGAATTTGGTTTTACTGTGATGGCTCACCAATTTTGGCTCTAGGTAGGGCTGGCAGGGATATCGCTGATGTGGAAATAAGCAATAGAAACACAGTGTTCTGAGAAACTACGAAGTTGCCCTAGATTCAGTCTTACTAACACAACTTACGGATTCTAGCGGCCTTGCCACACAGCAGTGATTTCCAGACACTGCTGTTATTTCTTATGTTGTTATGTCTTTCTGTGAGTCAGACACTGCTTTGTATCCCTTGGACACACAGTATCAACATAAACAAAGCCATGTGACATACATGCTTCACTGAGGGCCTGGGAACTAAATCCACGGTTTTCATCTGCTCTAATATATCTAAGAATATTGACATGAGACCTAAATTAAATGATGAATGTTTACTAAATTAATAGACCATAGGGCTGTATGAATCGAAACTCTGTGTCAGCAAGATGAGTCAGTGAAAAGATAAGTAAAAAAACTCAAATTACAGGAAAGGAAATGCACAGTAGTTATGGTAAATAGAGTTATTATATTACAAAGAGTTAAAGGGGTCCTATTATGCTTTTTCATGTTTTGGAATTTTAGCCAGTGTGTGGTGTGTATGTTTGGGCATAAAAAACATCTACAAAGTCACAAATCCCAAAGTCCACTCCAAAGGGAGATTTAGCTTAAAAAACTACAACGAACAGCTCTGTTGGACTACAGCTTTTGTTTTTTGAATGCTCACAACATATGGTCCATCATTCAAATAAATCCCACCTACGGAAATTCATAAACTTAGGGAAGAGGTGGGGGATTCACCTAACTTAGCGATGTAGCATGGGCAGCCGCTTCTGGGATGCTTTCAGCAGTATAAATGGGAGCATTGACTAAAGTGTCCGCGAACTGCTCCGGTAGCTCCGTTAGTTGCAAAAGCCTCCTATAGCAATCCGATGTGTTTTTGTAAGAAAAATATCTATATTTAAAACGTAAGATGGTTCTGTTCTGGGCAAGAGCTCCCTGCATATCCATGGAGCCTAGCAAAAAGTCCTAAAAATAAAGGTTCCAAAATGGTGTTTTTTGCAGTGATGCCATAAAAGAGCCATTTTTGGTTCCCCAAAGATCCTTTCAGCGAACAGTTCCTAAAAATGAACCATTTTGAAGAACATTTTACAAATCTGAAGAACCTTTTTCGAATATAATTTGAATATAAAGAACTTTTTCTGCATTTGAAAGGTTTCATAGATGTTCAAGGTTCTTCATAGAACCTTTTAATGCACATTGAATCTTTATTTTTAAAAGTGTGGATGAGAGCAGGGAGAGCAGCAATAACCCACTAGGGTAAATATTACACACACAGTGCAATTAACAGTGCAATTCACCTGTGATTGAAGACTGAATACAACGGTCGTTTAAAAACAAACACATAATTAATTTTGGCCTGGTGAGATTTAGGACACCTTAAAGTGCCTCAAGCCTCTGTTACTATCTTTGAAATAGTTAAACTCACAGTGCAATTAATATGTGACTCAATACTGAATACGATGGTGATTTTATAGCAAACTCATCAAACTGTTTTCTTTTTTAATCCAGTTTTCTTCCTCATTCTTACATTTTAGGGACCTTTTCCCTTACAAGGAAAACAGAAGAAAATGACACTAATGTTTTATAGGAAGCTGAACATTTGCAAGAGCTAAATGACGTCATTGTGAGTTTAAGGATACATTACTGTCATGGAGCAACAGGTTGTCAACAGTTTCTCTCTTTTTTCTTTTTTCCTTTCTTGTTTTCTTTTTTCCTTATTTTAATATTTTAGATACAGGCAAAACACAAGGAAAGACTTAATACAAGGAAAACAGAAGGAAATGACGTCAATGTTTTATAGGAAGTTGAACATCCACAAGAGCTTAATGTCTGATGCCATAATTTCAAGAAAGGCTGTTTTCTTCTCCCTGAACAAAAATTATGTTCTCTTTGACAGTACCTACTTACTGTCAAAGAGAAATGATGCTTTGATTTTTGCAAATATCAACATTTGCAATCTGTTATTTTCTTTAATCCCAGTTATACTACGGGCCTGTTGAATGGTTGAATGCAATTCAATGCCACTTTGCCAAATGATTTCAGTTATTTATTTGAAAAATCCCTACTGCAAAAGAACCAAACCCTACATTGAGCAAGCAATCATATATTAAACAATAGAATAAATTGACAAGATGGAAACATTGCTGTTCTTGAAGCAGTTAAACTTAAAATTTTGTTTAAGATGCTCAATCTGTCACATAGATTCAAGTAATTCACACTTACTTAACCAATTTTTCTTTCTCTCTCTCAATGCCTCAAGGCTCAAGCCTCCATTACTATCTCTAAAATAATTACACTCACAGTGCAATTTACATTTGACTCAAAACTGAATAAAATGGTGATTTTATAGAAAACTCATAATTTATTTTTACATTAAGGTCATGATACACAGGGCAACATTTTGAGCAATGTTGCCATTGAGAATGGGAAACAAGTTTCTGTCTGGATTGGTCGTGGGCTCTGTGTCTCATCTGATTGCCTATTGACAGTCACATCGCCTGGCAACATTGCTCAAAAAGTTGCCTCGTGTATCATCACCTTTACAGCGCTTCAAGATCATCTCTAAAATGATTACACTCACAATGCAATTTACCTGTGACTCAAGACTAAACACAATGGTGATTAAATACCAAACACATCATTTATTTTGACCTAGTGAGATCAAATTTTTCAAAATTTTGATGGTATTTTTATAGCTCTTGATATATTCTACCTGGTGAGTTTAAGGATACATTACTGTCATGGAGAAACAGGTTGTCAACAGTTATTCTCTTTTTTTCAATCAAGATTTCTTCCTCATTCTAATATTTTAGATACAAGCAAATACAATGAAATACTTTATACAAGGAAAACAGAAAGAAAGGACATCAATGTTTTATAGGAAGTTGAACATCCACAAGAGCTAAATGTCTAATGCTATAATTTCAAGAATGCCTGATTTTTTTTTACATTTTGACAAACTATTTTGACAAAGTTATTGACAAAGAGAATTTATGCTTTTTAATATTTGCAAATATCAACATTTGCTATCTGTTATTTGCTTTACTCCCAGCAGGGGCTGTGAAATGTTTGAATCTATGTGATTGATGACGGGGCTGTGAAATGTTTGAATCTAATTGATTGATGAATGTTCTAAGAATTTTAAGGGGAACGCACAGCTAAAATAGTTCCAGGCAGGTCTTGAGTCAATTACAGTTCAGTATCACTGCCCCTCTGCCCCTCTTTTTCCCCAGCAGGTGTTGGCTTCTTCTTTGTGGAGAAGAAGGATGGATATCTCTGTGTGGGTGCATTGATTATCAGGGGCTAAATGACATTACTGTTAAGAACAGGTATTCCCTACATTTACCCCTGATTTCACAAACAATACTTAAGCCTAGTCCTAGACTAAAATGTGCTAAAAATGTTGCAGTGACAGATCTAAAAATATTTCAGTGCCTTTGTTTTGTCTCCAGATGCACACCAGTAAGGTTTTTCTTTATAAAAATGACTTAAATGTCCTAATTGAACTATGGGCTGATTCTGGCTTAATCTAAGCCCTGTCTGTGAAAGCGAGCCTTAATGTCTTCACCCGTGGAGTTATTGCAGGGATTCTTCCCAAAGTTGGACTTCCACAATGCTTACCATCTGGTCCGTCCCATGGGGCACTTTGAGTATCAGGGTCATGCCGTTTGGGCTGACCAATGCCTCAGCTGTCTTCCAGGCCCTGGTCAATGACATGCTGAGAAACATGGTAAACAAGTTTGTCTTTGTGTACCTGGATATCTTCATTCTCTCTCTTCTCTCCAGGTACACATTCAGCACATTAGACAGGTTTTGCAATGAATGGCTGCTTAAGAACAAATTGTATGTCAAGGCAAAGAAGTGCTCGTTCCATGCAAGGTCTGTTCTGTCCCTGGGATTTATTCCCAGCTAAGGTAAGGGTCACTTCTGACTGGCCGACTACCTTTCTTTGGTCTTCTCATGCTTAGGTTGCTTTTGTGAGGCTTAAGACCTGTTTTGCTTCTGCTTCTGCTCAGTTATTCTCCGATTTCTGGAGGAAGTTCTCCCAGCAGACTAGCGCCTTCACCAGTCTGTCATCAGGCTTCCATCCACGACAAACGGGCAGTTCGAGCAGGCAAGCCAGTATTTGGAGTGGATTCTCCACTGTCTGGCCTCCCATAACTCCTCCTCCTGGAGCCAGTGGCTAATATGGGCTGATTATGCCCAAAATTTTCTGCCTACCTCATCTTCTGGACCTGGGTTATCAGCCATCTCTTTTTCCTTCACAAGAGTTTGAGTCTGCGGTTCCCTCTGCCCAAGCATTCATTCGACAGTGCCATAGCATGTGGCAGAGGACTAGGGAAGCTCTTCTCTGGGCAGAGAGACATGTTAAAATCTCTGCTATCCATCATCAGACTCCAGCCCCCAGGTATGTTTGTGGGCAGAGAATTTGGCTCTCCACAAGACATTTGCCTCTTAAGGTTCCAGTTTGCAAGATGACTCTGTGGTTCACCCTGCTGAAAAAAAAAAACAGATAAAATCAGCCTAGGCTGGTTATAGCTGGTCAGCAGGCTCGTTTTAGAGGGGTTTTGGCCACTTTCCCAGCCTGGCCAGGCTGGTCATACCCTATTGACAAGGTCCTGAGGTGATACATCTCAGGCTACCACCTTCTCTTCAACGTGTCCATCCTGTTTTTCATGTGTCTCGAATCAAACCTGTTTTTCACAACCCTTTTAATGATACTGTTTCTTCTGTTTTCCCCTTCCCATATCTTATTGATGAGACCCCTGTGCATACAGTTAGGAGGCTGTTAAGCCGCTTTTCCACTATCGGGCCAAACCGTTCTTAGAACGGTCGGGTACGGTTCCAGTTGTGTTTCCACCAGAGCCTGGTACGGCACGGCACGATTACAAACCGTTCTCGGCATGGAATTCTTGGCACGGTTAGACAACCGTGCTGAGCCGGGCTGGTAAAATGCGTGTGCATGATGTCGCCATTCTGTTGCCTGGCTACCAATTTTATCTATGGCTAAGCGGAAGCGCAGTAAACAGATACGGTAAATATAAATAAAAATGGCTGAGACACTTTGGTCTGTGGATGAAAAATTTGCTCTAATTGATATTTGGGCAGAAAGAAAAATTCAACAACAGCTGGAAGGTGCAAAGAAAAAACGAAAAAGTTTTTAAAATTATAGCGCAGTGTCTTGCAGAGAAGGACATTAAGAAAAGTTCGAAACAGTGCAGAGAAAAAATAAAAAAACTCAAAAATACATTGCGTTCAAAAGGACAATAACAGTAGAAGCGGGGCTGCCAAAAAAACAGACAAATTGGAATGAGGGAGTGTTATGAATGAACCTGCGTTTTTAAACTAATCTTGCGTTCCAAAATTCCAACATTCCAAAAGAGTTCCGTTATGTGCACCACAGTGGAAAATCAAACCGTATCCGTGCTGACTGGCCCGGATCAGCACGGAACAGAACGGTTAAGCATTGAGAACGGTTTGGCCCGATAGTGGAAAAGCAGCTCCAGACTCCAGGCGTAGAGGGTTCCAGTACCAAGGTTCCAATACCTTGTTGTTTGAGAGGATTGTGGTGTGGAGAAGAGATGTTGGGTCCCAGCCCAGGATATCTTTGACTGCCCTGGTGAAAAAACAGCTAAAACCAGCCTAGGCTGGTTGGCTGGTTTTTGCTGGTCAACCAGCCTGGTTTTAGCTGGTCATAGCTGGTCAGCAGGCTGGTTTTAGAGGGGTTTTGGCCACTTTCCCAGCCTGGTCTTAGCTGGTCAGGCTGGGAAACCACCAGCTAAAACCAGCCTGACCAGCCTGGCCAGGCTGGGAAACCAGCTAAAACCAGTCTAGGCTGGTTGGCTGGTCTTAGCTGGTTTAAGCTGGAAGTAGCTGGTTTTACCTGTTTTTTTTTTTCAGCAGGGTGGTCACTGACTGAAAAATTTCACCGTTGATGGTTGTCTGCTCTTTTGGATTCGCCCAGGGGTGATCCTGGGCTGATCAGCCTGGTTTTGTCTTTTTCTGTTTGTGTTTAGTGTTGTGCATCTAGCACATGGATTCTGTTTTGTTTGCCATGTGCTCCTTTGTTTGTCAAGTCTTTGCCCTAGCCCTGGTTTCTTTTTATTAGTCCATTTGCCTCACCTGCCGTTGCTCGTTACCCTCCTTGTTTTCTGCCATACTTATTCCCTTTGTGTGTGTTGTTTCTATGTGTTCTGTTCTATTTGTACCTGTGACTATTGTCTGGTTAAGGATTTATTGTTTTGACCATTTTGTGCTTTTTTTGCTGAGTTTACTTTTTCTAATAAACCCATACTATTCACCTACATTTAGGTTCTCTCTGTTAGTAATCATGACACATACTCTTGATCTCTTTGTGAAACATCACTGTTCTTAAAGCAGTTAAATTTACAGTTTCATTAGAGACACTGCTGTTGAAAGACACACAGATTCAAGTAATTCACGTGTGCCTAACCAATCTCTTTCTCTCTCGCTCTTATATCAGTGCCTCAAAGCTCCATTACTAGCTCTAAAATGTCCTAGATTGGAATTTGAGACGAGATGCTACAATCAAGAGCATTTTATCAACCAAAGCTGACAAATGCCCTCAAATACAACATCTGAATTGTTTTTAGGTGTGGTAAATGTAATAACTGACTTAGGGCAGTTGAATTCTAAGAAATAAAAATGCACACCTGAGGTGTGACCATCACCACCTCAGGTGTACATTATTTTGTAATATTTAACGGCTCGCTGCCAATTATCCCTTACTTACATAAGATTAATTTAATCTCTGGCTTAAAGGTTTGCCAAGATATCAAAACATGATCTCAGCAGAATAGTATGTGTAATAATATTGGTTATGCCCTAAGAATAACAGACAAAGTACAAAAAGTCCTGATGAACTCTGTTAACATTATTTTCTTTTCTTGTAGGAATTAAATCACTCTTTCTTAAACAGTAGGTTACTACATTTACCCCCGGTTTCACAGACAAGGCTTCACAGACAAGGCTTAAGCCTAGTCTCAAACTAAGATGTCTAAGACCTCGAAGCTGTTTCAACTGAAAGAAACTTGCACTGACTGATCCTTAAATAAATCTGTGCATTTGTTTTGTCTCAAGATGCACACCAGTAATGTTTTTTCTAAGGCATGCTTATAAAAATTACTTAAATGTCCTAAATGAACTATGGCCTAATCCTGGCTTAGTGTAAACCCTGTCTGTGAAAACAGGCCTTCCATTGCACATTCTTGTTTTAATTTGAAGTGTGTGAACTTGTGTGTAATAGGCCCTAATTGATTTCTTCCACATCTCCACTAAAATACATTTTTGAAACAATTCTGTTTACAGTATTGAATTTGTTAATTCTGTGCACATATATAATGCCTACAATTAATATAGAATCAATTTATAGTAAAAAAAGAAGGTGAGTAGTGATATGCGTCCTGTACTGAACAACAGAAAAAGTATACGAGTTGGCAAGAAGGAATGTTCTTACATACATACCTCAATCTGCTGAGTATTCCTTTGAGGCCCACAACAAAAACATTGCAGCTCCTATATCAGTATATGAATAACACACACTCACACAAACATAAAAAACACAAACTATAACCATAAACCACTATACCTCAATGCACCACTCAACTAAATGAGAAAAAAAGCCTGCCTGTGGATAAAAATTAATCCTTTTTTTATTATTTAGACCAGTCTTTTACACCCTCTTTTAGATGTATTTAATTTATAAAGCAATATCTTTGACTTTTGTGTCTTTTTTAAAAGCTTGATGCTGATCTCTATACATTGCCATTACGGACAAGTATGCACTGGTTTTTTTTTTTTTTTAAGTCTCCTTTTGTGGTCTGAAAAAAAAGAAGGGCACAAAAAAGCATTAGAACAAAACAAGGGCAAGTAAATCATAACTTAATTTTCATTTTTGGGTGAACTATCCCTGTAACGTTGCTTTCTTCAGCAATCTATTGTAGCTACCAGTGAATTTTGAAGCTTTTGTTCTTTAAAAGCATAAGTTGCTGACAAGTTGATAAAGAAGGACTGCTGTGAAAAAAGGTCTCTGTATGACATTTACTGTTACTTATCAGAGTGCTTCTGAATATCAGCATAGATGTAAAAAGCCAGAGTGGCACAAATAATCAGTGCTGATGTGCAGAACAACAGCACTCTTGTGTGATAATATTTTACACAATTCAAAATACAGGAAGTTGCTCCAAAAATGAAAAAAGTTCTAAATGAAGTCAAATAAGGATAACCAGTTAGTATCTCTTAACATCATTCAAGTTGAATTTGTAATAGTGTACTAGCATACTAATCATTAAAGGGGTCCTGTTATGCTCTTTTTCAAAGTCTTTGTTTTGTTTTAGGGGTGCACTATAACATGCTCTCACGCTTGGTGGTTCGAAAAACGAATCATTTTTCACATAATTTACATTATTACAATAGCTTTCTCCCCAGGCTGGTGTCACACTATATGCAGGATGAGGAGTGGAGATGAACGGGCAGGAACCGGAGTAAAATAAACACTGATATTTAATGAAAATAAAACATGTAACATAGAGAAAACAAAGAACATGGAGCTGAACAAACCGGATGTAACTTTATCGACTGACAAAGGGGAGTGAGCAGACACAGACTTATAAACACTGAAACAGGGGTGTGGTTACAAACGAGATAACAAGGATAACAAGGGGGAAATATAAATATGGGCAAGAACAAACCAAATGGAAACAAAACTAGAGGGGAAGACAAGGACTAAACCATTTACATATGAAACATGGGGGAAAAACACTGGGAGAACAGAACAAAACAGAGACATAATCCTGACATTACCCCCCCTCCCCCGAAGGCGCGTCTCGCGCCTAATAACATCCATAGGGGAGGGAGGGTGGGCGCCCTGGAGACCGCTAGGTAGGGACACAGGATACAGAGGTGGTCTCCAGGGCGGATCAGGGAGCTCAGGTGGCCATGGCAGGTCAGGAAGCTCAGGGGGCCATGGCCGGATTAACAGTCCAGGAGGCCATGGCGGATCTGGGGGCTCAGGAAGCCATGGCCGAGTAAACAGTCCAGGAGGCCATGGTGGATCTGGGGGCTCAGGAAGCCATGGCGGGTCAGGGAGTTCAGAAGGCCATGGCGGGTCTAACAGTCCAGGAGGCCATGGCGGATCTGGGGGCTCAGGAAGCCTTGGCCAGGTAAACAGTCCAGGTGTCCATGGCCGATTAAACAGTCCAGGTGGCCATGGCCGATCAGGGGAGTAGCCCCCCCCCAAAATTTTCTTGGGGGAACCTAAGGCATAGTCCACCCAGGAGAGCACAGAAGGGCGTGCTGGAGAAAGCGCCGGCTCTGGAGGGGGCGCTGGAGGCGACACCGGCTCTGGAGGGCGCGCAGGAGAGAGCTCTGGCTCTGGAGGGCGCGCAGGAGAGAGCTCCGGCTCTGGAGGGCACGCAGACTCTGGGCGAGCGGTCACTGGAGGGCTGGGCGGAACCAGCGGAGACTCTGGGAGGCTGGGCGGAACCAGCGGAGACTCTGACTTGGCGGTAGCCATCTTGGGTGCAGATTCAGGCTTGGCGGCCATCTTGGCCGGGGACTCGGGCTTGGCGGCCATCTTGGCCGGGAACTCAGGAACGGCGGCCATCTTGGCCAGGGAATCAGGCTTGCCGGCCATGTTGGCCGGGAACTCAGGAACGTTGGCCCTCTTGGCCGGGGACTCAGGCTTGGTGGCCATCTTGGCCGGGGACTCAGGCTCGGCGGCCATCTTGGCCGGGGATTCAGGAACGGCAGCCACCTTGGCCGGGGACTCAGGCTTGGCGGCCATCTTGGCCGGGGACTCAGGCTTGGTGGCCATCTTGGCCGGGAACTCAGGCTTGGTGGCCATCTTGGCCGGGAACTCAGGAACGGAGGCCATCTTGCGTGCAAGCTCTGGCGTGGCAGCCATCTTGCTTGCAGACTCTGGCGTGGCAGCCATCTAGCTTGCAGACTCTGGCGTGGCAGCCATCTTGCTTGCAGACTTTAGCGTGGCAGCCATCTTGCTTGCAGACTTTAGCGTGGCAGCCATCTTGCGTGCAGAATGTGGCGTGGCAGCCATCTTGAGGGCAGATAGTAACATGGTGGCCATCTTGCGAACAGACTCTGTCATGGCAGCCATCTTGCTTGCAGACTCTGGTATGGCTGCCATCTTGTGAGCTGGCGTGGCGGCCATTTTGTGAGCTGACGCTGGCATGTCGGCCATCTTGTGAACTGACGTGGAGGCCTGAGATACTGGGCTGAGGACCATCATGGGGCTTAGGAGGACTTGGGGACAAGTGGGAGGCAAGGAGGGAGTGAGGTCGCTGGAGTGATATGCGGAGAGCTCTGGCTGTTGGTGAGATGGGGTGACTGCTGCATGTTTCCAGATGGGAGGAGGATTACCATCCTCCACCATGACTTGGAACGAGGAACCACACAAATCGAGAACAAAATTTACGAAATCTGCTACGGGACGGTAGCAATCATTAGGACTTTTCAATTGAAACAAAGAATCATCTTTTAGTCCCATCTGGAAACATGCGTTCACCATCTTATCACTCCATCTCACCAGATGGTAAACACTCAAGAACTCCTCCACATATTCCTCCAGCGAACGCTCACCTTGCTGGAGGTTCCAAAGTTTGTCCTCGGCCCAGGTCATCTTGTTCTGGTCAGTCGATCTGTCACACTATATGCAGGATGAGGAGTGGAGATGAACAGGCAGGAACCGGAGTAAAATAAACACTGATATTTAATGAAAATAAAACATGTAACATAGAGAAAACAAAGAACATGGAGCTGAACAAACCGGAAGTAACGTTATCGACTGACAAAGGGGAGTGAGCAGACACAGAATTATATATACTGAAACAGGGGTGTGGTTACAAACGAGATAACAAGGATAACAAGGGGGAAATACAAATATGGGCAAGAACAAACCAAGTGGAAACAAAACTAGAGGGGAAGACAAGGACTAAACCATTTACATATGAAACATGGGGGGAAAACACTGGGAGAACAGAACAAAACAGAGACATAATCCTGACAGCTGGCACAAATGGCTCGATTAGTTCCGGGTTTAATGAATGTCCGCCTTCCAAAAAACTAAATGTATTGTGATTGGTCAGCAGTCCCACTGCGTTGCGATTGGCGAACAGCTTAGACCGTGTTACAGTCCTGCCACAGTAGCAAATCCCACATACAACGGTGCAATTTAGATTAAAGTAATTCTTACGTTTTAAATGTGGATATTTTTCTTACAAAAACACATTGGATCGCTAAAGGAGGCTTTTACTGACCCTCTGTACCGCATACTTTAACGGCGCGGCTCCACAATGGCTACCGAAGCAGTTCATGGCTCGCTGAAGCATCCCAGAAGCGGCTGTCCATGCTACAACGCTAAAGTTAAACGAGTCCCGCACCTCGTCCACAAGTTGAATTTCCTTAGGCGGGACAAACGCTGTAGTCCAAAGGAGCCATTCGTTGTAGTTCTTGAAAATTGATTTTTTAAAAACTTAATATATCTCTCCTTGGGCTGTAACTTTGTAGATGTTTTTTATCCCCAAACATACACACCACACACTGGCTAAAATTCAAAAAGTGAGAAAGCATAATAGGACCCCTTTAAATATATGCAGGGCTTGACATTAACAGCCGCCAAATGCGATTCGATATCAGTAGTGGTGTTTAACACAGTCACTCCCACTAGTCACTTTGGTAAAAATCTTAAAGGGTTCATTGATGCCCATTTTTCACAAGTTCATATGATTCTTTAGGGTCTTAATTAAAAGTCTATAATATACTTTGGTTAAAAATTCTCAATAGTAGTGTAAAAACTACTACTAACCAGGGCCGGATTTAGCCAGCCCCAGTAGGGGGTGCATGTAGAATATTGGGGGGGCGAGTGTGGGTGAGCTTCTCTAATCATCTATGCAAAGAAAACTATACTAACTATGCTGTCATCATATCAGTCCACCTATCCATATCTCTATCTTCTCCTTTGATCCATTTGATTTGTCTTATAGGTTTTATGTTTGATGCCCTACCCTCTGCATTTACCCGGGCTTGGGACCGGCACAAATAGGACACTGGCTTGTGCCCTTTTGAGGCTGCATTTATGTTTTTTTTTTTGTTTTTTTGTATTTTTACTTCTTAAATGTGTCTGTCTGTCTGCTTTTGTCTGCTTGTCTGTCTGTCTATCTATCTATCTATCTATCTATCTATCTATCTATCTATCTATCTATCTATCTATCTATCTATCTATCTATCTATCTATCTATCTATCTACCTACCTATCAGTGATGCGTGGGTTGATCCAAAATGAGCGGGTGCCTGCGGTCACCCAGAAATATTTTTAATGATATTCGGGTCGTGGTCGGTCGGGTTGTTTGAAATAAAGATGCCAATTAAACCTTTGTAATTTATATAGTACTAGACACAATTTTCTATGAAATACATAGACCTACACTTTATTGGCTGAATAATATTTACCTTTTGAATGTTGAGCGTTATTAACTGTTGAATAAATGCTGGCACGGGACAAAATGCCCGATTTCCCAACACGTTGAACTGAGCAATGCCATTGTACCATTTTAATAGGCTACTTTTAAACGCATACAGCTAATGTCAGCTTTATGTATTTTCTGAGAGGGGTGGGATTTTTGTTGGGATAGTGAGGGAAGAGACGCACACCTAGATTAGACTGGATAAACACATGCAGCATCTTAATTGTTAAGAAAATGGTATTCCTAATAAATGTCTTGAATATTTTGATTATGTCCAATGCTTCTCTTTCTTTTTGGAATTATTAGACACATTTCACTATGTCTTTTCAAATGCCTAGGTCTGTTTAATTTCCTTAATTATAAAATTTAGCAGTATTTTTAAGCGTTTATTCAAGCAATAATATATAAATTATCTCATGTATATGCTTGTTTAAAACCAGGGATTACAAACGAATTCCAAGTAAAAACGGTATTTTTTCTTTATATTTCCAGAGCCGAACGAAATTAAGCAATACTTAATAAACTCAAGTCACTATAATTTCCTTATTCATTTGATACAACCAAAGACCATTTAAGGGTATTCTATAGTCTTTG